>NC_030685.2:3645836-3718540 GCF_000004195.4 Xenopus tropicalis | reverse complement strand
AAGACCCCTAATGTAAGCGAAGAGGAGGAGGCCCAGCTCCTGTTGCAAATAGAAAAGGCAATGCTAGTTTGGGGCAAGTGATAAAATGGGATTTTAATTACCTGTATTGACTGGGGCAATAGTACTGCCAGGCAGTAAATCGGGAACAATGTTAATAAACTTGCTGGCACGACAACTTTATGTCACAGTTGTTGAGGAGCCAACCAGGAACCTGCTATACTGGATCTAAGTGATCTCTAATGGCCCAGAACGTATAGCAAATGTGGCAAGTGGTTGAACCCCTGGGTAATAGTGACCATAATGTTATTTCATTTGATGTTTGGTGCAGGAAACAAATTTTACACGGGGCAACAAAGACAATGAATTTTTGGAAGGCAAAATTTTACCCCCCTAAGGGCAGCGCTTCAGGCATAGATTGGGGCATTATGTTTTCTGATAAACACACAGAGCAGAAATGGTTGTCATTTAAAATGATATTAAATCATTTACTGTTTCAATTTATTCCATTAATAAGAAAAAGTAGAAGTGTAAGAATCCCCCTATTGGCTTAACTCTGAGGTAAAGAAGTTAATAGGGAGAAAAAAGGAAAAGCTTTTAAGAAATATAAGTCAGAGGGGACAGTAGCTCGTTTAATGAATATAACACACTATAACAAGTGTTGTAAACAGCAATCCGGAAGGCAAAGATAGAAAATGAGGAGCGCATCGCGGCCGAGGCAAGACTAACCCCAAAAAGTTTTTTAAGTATATTAATAGTAAAAGATGCAGGTTGAGGGTGTGGCCCCATTGAGTTATTAAATACAATATGGTTACAGCGGGTACCAGAAAGGCAGATGTGCTTAACCATTCTTTTCTTCTGTGTATACAGTAGGGGAGCCAGTGGGCCAAGTCCCACCCAATAGCTCCACTTGGCCTCAGCTCCAACATACAGTGGTTGGCACAGGATATGGTGCTTAAAGGGTTACACACGATAAAATGTAAACAAGGCACCTGGGCCAGATGGATATACACACCTCGGTACTGAGAGAGCTAGGGGCAGAATTGCAGTGGCCCTTGTTTCTGATATTCTCAGACTCGCTTTCATCAGAGTATGGATACTAGGATTGGAAGAAGGCGAATGTCTTCCCATATTTAAAAAGGGAGTAAGATCTCAGCCTGGCAATTATAGGCCTGAAGGTTGACATCCGTGGTGGGCAAGTTATTTGAAGGCTTGTTAAGGATCACATTCAAATTATTGTAGTGGAGAATGGCATATGAGCAGTAATCAGCAGGCTTTATGAAAGGCAGGTCATGTCAGACTAATTTAATTGCTTTTATTGATGAGGAAAGTAAGAAGCTGGAAGTGGGGCGGCAGTAGTGGGACAGTTGGGGAGGCAGTAGTGGACCAGTGGGGATGCAAGATATTAAACTATTTGGATTTTGCCAAAGCATTTGATACCGTTCCCCCACAAACGACTGCTTTCATACGCTAAGTCTATTGTCTTATGAAGTCGTTTGCCATGATAGAACTGGCTACAGGATCGGGTACAGAGGGGGGTTGTTAATGGCACATTTCTACTTGGCAGTAAGGTTTCTCATGGGGTCCCTCAGGTTCTGTACTGGGTCCACTTTTTGTTAATTTGTTCATAAATGACTTAGGGGAGGGTATTATGGTAATGTATCAGTGTTTGCAGATGACACAAAACTCTGCAGACCAGTCATTCTATCAGGATGTGACATCCCTGCAGCAGGATCTTGGCCAACTGGCAATCTGGGCAGCTAAGTGGCAGATGAGATTTAATGTGGATAAATGTAAGGTCATGCACCTGGGATGTAAAATATGCCAAGCCCCGTATACCCTTAATGGGGACTGCACTAGGCAAATCCATAATGGAAGAGAGCTTGGAAGTCCTTGTAGATAATAAACTTGGCTGTAGCAAGCAATGCCAGGCAGCAGCTGCAAGGGCAAACAGGGTTTTGAGCTGTATTAAAATGGGGTAATAGATTCACGGGGAGGAGGGGGTTATTCTTCCCCTTTACAGAAGCGCTGGTAAGGCCCCATCTAGAATATGCTGTTCAGTTTGGTCTCCAGTGCTCAAACGGGACATTAACTGAGTTAGAGAGGGTCCAGGAAGGGCAACTAAGCTGGTAAAGGGCATGGAAAGTCTCAGTTATGGGGGAAGGCTGGCCCAGTTGGGTCTGTTTACACTGGAGAAGAGGCGCTTAAGAGGTGACATGATAACTATGTATAATATATAAGGGATCATATAATAACCTCTCTAATGTTTTATTTACCAGTAGGTCCTTCCAACGGGCACCGAGGGCACCCACTCCCGTTTAGAGAAGGGAGGTTCCATTTAAATATTCAGAAAGGATTTTTATAGTGAGAGCTGTGAAGTTGTGGGGTCCCCCCTCCCCGAATCAGTTGTTGCTGGCTGATACATTATATAGCTTTAATATAGGGGCTGGATGGATTCTTAGCAAGTGAGGGAATACAGGGATATGGAGATAGCTCTTAGTACAGTGAGGGAATACAAGGGTAAGGGGAGATAGCTCTCAGTACAAGTGAGGGAATACAGGGGTATGGGAGATAGCTCTCAGTACAAGTGAGGAATACAGGGGTAGGGGGGATAGCTCTCAGTACAGTGAGGGAATACAGGGGTAGGGGGCGATGAGGCCTCTCAGTACAAGTGAGGGAATACAGGGGTAGGGGGGATAGCTCTCAGTACAAGTGAGGAATACAGGGTAGGGGGAATAGCTCTCAGTACAGTGAGGGAATACAGGGGTAGGGGAGATAGCTCTCAGTACAAGTGAGGGAATACAGGGGTAGGGGGGATAGCTCTCAAGTACAAGTGAGGGAATACAGGGTAGGGGAGATAGCTCTCAGTACAAGTAAGGGAATACAGGGGTAGGGGAGTAGCTCTCGTACAAGTGAGGGATACAGGGTAGGGGAGATAGCTCTCAGTACAAGTAAGGGAATACAGGGGTAGGGGAGATAGCTCTCAGTACAAGTGAGGGAATACAGGGGTATGGGAGATAGCTCTCAGTACAAGTGAGGGAATACAGGGGTATGGGAGATAGCTCTCAGTACAAGTGAGGGAATACAGGGTTATGGAGATAGCTCTCAGTACAAGTGAGGGAATACAGGGGTAGGGGGGATAGCTCTCAGTACAAGTGAGGGAATACAGGGGTAATGGGGGATAGCTCTCAGTACAAGTGAGGGAATACAGGGGTATGGGAGATAGCTCTGCAGTACAAGTGAGGGAATACAGGGGTAGGGGAGATAGCTCTCAGTACAAGTGAGGGAATACAGGGGTAGGGGAGATAGCTCTCAGTACAAGTGAGGGAATACAGGGGTAGGGGAGATAGCTCTCAGTACAAGTGAGGGAATACAGGGGTAGGGGGGATAGCTCTCAGTAACAAGTGAGGGAATACAGGGGTAGGGGGGGATAGCTCTCAGTAACAAGTGAAGGGAATACAGGGGTAGGGGGGGATAGCTCTCAGTACAAGTGAGGGAATACAGGGGTAGGGGAGATAGCTCTCAGTACAAGTGAGGGAATACAGGGTTATGGGAGATAGCCTCCAGTACAAGGTGAGGGAATACAGGGGTAGGGGGGGATAGCTCTCAGTACAAGTGAGGGAAATACAGGGGTAGGGGGATAGCTCTCAGTACAAGTGAGGGATACAGGGGTAGGGGAGATAGCTCTCAGTACAAGTGAGGGAACTACAGGGGTATGGGAGATAGCTCTCAGTACAAGTGAGGGAAACAGGGGTAGGGGAGATAGCTCTCAATACAAGTGAGGGATACAGGGGTAGGGGAGATAGCTCTCAGTACAAGTGAGGGAATACAGGGGTAGGGGAGATAGCTCTCAGTACAAGTGAGGGAATACAGGGGTAGGGGGGATAGCTCTCAGTACAAGTGAGGGAATACAGGGGTAGGGGGGATAGCTCTCAGTACAAGTGAGGGAATACAGGGGTAGGGGGGATAGCTCTCAGTACAAGTGAGGGAATACAGGGGTAGGGGAGATAGCTCTCAGTACAAGTGAGGGAATACAGGGTATGGGAGATAGCTCTCAGTACAAGTGAGGGAATACAGGGGTAGGGGGATAGCTCTCAGTACAAGTGAGGAATACAGGGTTATGGGAGATAGCTCTCAGTACAAGTGAGGGAATACAGGGGTAGGGGAGATAGCTCTCAGTACAAGTGAGGGAATACAGGGTAGGGGGGATAGCTCTCAGTACAAGTGAGGGAATACAGGGGTAGGTAGGATAGCTCTCAGTACAAGTGAGGGAATACAGGGGTAGGGGAGATAGCTCTCAGTACAAGTGAGGGAATACAGGGTTATGGGAGATAGCTCTCAGTACAAGTGAGGGAATACAGGGGTAGGGGGGATAGCTCTCAGTACAAGTGAGGGAATACAGGGGTAGGGGGGATAGCTCTCAGTACAAGTGAGGGAATACAGGGGTAGGGGGGATAGCTCTCAGTACAAGTGAGGGAATACAGGGGTAGGGGAGATAGCTCTCAGTACAAGTGAGGGAATACAGGGGTAGGGGGGATAGCTCTCAGTACAAGTGAGGGAATACAGGGGTAGGGGGGATAGCTCTCAGTACAAGTGAGGGAATACAGGGTTATGGGTGATAGCTCTCAGTACAAGTGAGGGAATACAGGGGTAGGGGGGATAGCTCTCAGTACAAGTAAGGGAATACAGGGGTAGGGGGGATAGCTCTCAGTACAAGTGAGGGAATACAGGGGTAGGGGGATAGCTCTCAGTACAAGTGAGGGAATACAGGGGTAGGGGAGATAGCTCTCAGTACAAGTGAGGGAATACAGGGGTAGGGGAGATAGCTCTCAGTACAAGTGAGGGAATACAGGGGTATGGGAGATAGCTCTCAGTACAAGTGAGGGAATACAGGGGTATGGGAGATAGCTCTCAGTACAAGTGAGGGAATACAGGGGTAGGGGAGATAGCTCTCAGTACAAGTGAGGGAATACAGGGGTAGGGGGGATAGCTCTCAGTACAAGTGAGGGAATACAGGGTAGGGGAGATAGCTCTCAGTACAAGTGAGGGAATACAGGGTTATGGGTGATAGCTCTCAGTACAAGTGAGGGAATACAGGGGTAGGGGGATAGCTCTCAGTACAAGTGAGGGAATACAGGGGTAGGGGGATAGCTCTCAGTACAAGTGAGGGAATACAGGGGTAGGGGGGATAGCTCTCAGTACAAGTGAGGGAATACAGGGGTAGGGGGATAGCTCTCAGTACAAGTGAGGGAATACAGGGGTAGGGGGGATAGCTCTCAGTACAAGTGAGGGAATACAGGGGTAGGGGGATAGCTCTCAGTACAAGTGAGGGAATACAGGGGTAGGGGGATAGCTCTCAGTACAAGTGAGGGAATACAGGGGTAGGGGGATAGCTCTCAGTACAAGTGAGGGAATACAGGGTTATGGGTGATAGCTCTCAGTACAAGTGAGGGAATACAGGGGGTAGGGGGGATAGCTCTCAGTACAAGTGAGGGAATACAGGGGTAGGGGGGATAGCTCTCAGTACAAGTGAGGGAATACAGGGGTAGGGGGGATAGCTCTCAGTACAAGTGAGGGAATACAGGGGTATGGGAGATAGCTCTCAGTACAAGTGAGGGAATACAGGGGTAGGGGGATAGCTCTCAGTACAAGTGAGGGAATACAGGGGTAGGGGGGATAGCTCTCAGTACAAGTAAGGGAATACAGGGGTAGGGGGGATAGCTCTCAGTACAAGTGAGGGAATACAGGGGTAGGGGGGATAGCTCTCAGTACAAGTGAGGGAATACAGGGGTAGGGGAGATACCTCTCAGTACAAGTGAGGGAATACAGGGGTAGGGGAGATAGCTCTCAGTACAAGTGAGGGAATACAGGGTATGGGAGATAGCTCTCAGTACAAGTGAGGGAATACAGGGGTAGGGGAGATAGCTCTCAGTACAAGTGAGGGAATACAGGGGTATGGGAGATAGCTCTCAGTACAAGTGAGGGAATACAGGGGTAGGGGAGATAGCTCTCAGTACAAGTGAGGGAATACAGGGGTATGGGAGATAGCTCTCAGTACAAGTGAGGGAATACAGGGGTAGGGGGATAGCTCTCAGTACAAGTGAGGGAATACAGGGGTAGGGGAGATAGCTCTCAGTACAAGTGAGGGAATACAGGGGTAGGGGGGATAGCTCTCAGTACAAGTGAGGGAATACAGGGGTAGGGGATAGCTCTCAGTACAAGTGAGGGAATACAGGGGTAGGGGGGATAGCTCTCAGTACAAGTGAGGGAATACAGGGGTAGGGGGGATAGCTCTCAGTACAAGTGAGGGAATACAGGGGTAGGGGGGATAGCTCTCAGTACAAGTGAGGGAATACAGGGTTATGGGTGATAGCTCTCAGTACAAGTGAGGGAATAAAGGGGTAGGGGGGATAGCTCTCAGTACAAGTGAGGGAATACAGGGGTAGGGGGATAGCTCTCAGTACAAGTGAGGAATACAGGGGTAGGGGAGATAGCTCTGAGTACAAGTGAGGGAATACAGGGGTAGGGAGATAGCTCTCAGTACAAGTGAGGGAATACAGGGGTAGGGGGGATAGCTCTCAGTACAAGTGAGGGAATACAGGGGTAGGGGGATAGCTCTCAGTACAAGTGAGGGAACACAGGGGTAGGGGGGATAGCTCTCAGTACACGTGAGGGAATACAGGGGTAGGGGGATAGCTCTCAGTACAAGTGAGGGAATACAGGGGTAGGGGGGATAGCTCTCAGTACAAGTGAGGGAATACAGGGTAGGGGGATAGCTCTCAGTACAAGTGAGGGAATACAGGGGTAGGGGGGATAGCTCTCAGTACAAGTGAGGGAATACAGGGGTAGGGGGGATAGCTCTCAGTACAAGTGAGGGAATACAGGGGTAGGGGGGATAGCTCTCAGTACAAGTGAGGGAATACAGGGGTATGGGGATAGCTCTCAGTACAAGTGAGGGAATACAGGGGTAGGGGAGATAGCTCTCAGTACAAGTGAGGGAATACAGGGTAGGGGAGATAGCTCTCAGTACAAGTGAGGGAATACAGGGGTAGGGGAGATAGCTCTCAGTACAAGTGAGGGAATACAGGGGTATGGGAGATAGCTCTCAGTACAAGTGAGGGAATACAGGGGTAGGGGGGGATAGCTCTCAGTACAAGTGAGGGAATACAGGGGTATGGGGGATAGCTCTCAGTACAAGTGAGGGAATACAGGGGTATGGGAGATAGCTCTCAGTACAAGTGAGGGAATACAGGGGTAGGGGGGATAGCTCTCAGTACAAGTGAGGGAATACAGGGGTATGGGAGATAGCTCTCAGTACAAGTGAGGGAATACAGGGGTAGGGGGGATAGCTCTCAGTACAAGTGAGGGAATACAGGGTAGGGGAGATAGCTCTCAGTACAAGTGAGGGAATACAGGGGTAGGGGAGATAGCTCTCAGTACAAGTGAGGGAATACAGGGGTAGGGGGGGATAGCTCTCAGTACAAGTGAGGGAATACAGGGGTAGGGGAGATAGCTCTCAGTACAAGTGAGGGAATACAGGGGTAGGGGAGATAGCTCTCAGTACAAGTGAGGGAATACAGGGGTATGGGGGATAGCTCTCAGTACAAGTGAGGGAATACAGGGGTAGGGGAGATAGCTCTCAGTACAAGTGAGGGAATACAGGGGTAGGGGAGATAGCTCTCAGTACAAGTGAGGGAATACAGGGGTAGGGGGGATAGCTCTCAGTACAAGTGAGGGAATACAGGGGTAGGGGAGATAGCTCTCAGTACAAGTGAGGGAATACAGGGGTATGGGAGATAGCTCTCAGTACAAGTGAGGGAATACAGGGGTAGGGGGGATAGCTCTCAGTACAAGTGAGGGAATACAGGGGTATGGGAGATAGCTCTCAGTACAAGTGAGGGAATACAGGGGTAGGGGGGATAGCTCTCAGTACAAGTGAGGGAATACAGGGGTAGGGGGATAGCTCTCAGTACAAGTGAGGGAATACAGGGGTATGGGGGATAGCTCTCAGTACAAGTGAGGGAATACAGGGGTAGGGGAGATAGCTCTCAGTACAAGTGAGGAATACAGGGGTAGGGGAGATAGCTCTCAGTACAAGTGAGGGAATACAGGGGTAGGGGGGATAGCTCTCAGTACAAGTGAGGGAATACAGGGGTAGGGGGGATAGCTCTCAGTACAAGTGAGGGAATACAGGGGTATGGGAGATAGCTCTCAGTACAAGTGAGGGAATACAGGGGTAGGGGGGATAGCTCTCAGTACAAGTGAGGAATACAGGGGTAGGGGAGATAGCTCTCAGTACAAGTGAGGGAATACAGGGGTAGGGGGGATAGCTCTCAGTACAAGTGAGGGAATACAGGGGTAGGGGAGATAGCTCTCAGTACAAGTGAGGGAATACAGGGGTAGGGGAGATAGCTCTCAGTACAAGTGAGGGAATACAGGGGTATGGGAGATAGCTCTCAGTACAAGTGAGGGAATACAGGGGTAGGGGGATAGCTCTCAGTACAAGTGAGGGAATACAGGGTAGGGGGGATAGCTCTCAGTACAAGTGAGGGAATACAGGGGTAGGGGAGATAGCTCTCAGTACAAGTGAGGGAATACAGGGGTAGGGGAGATAGCTCTCAGTACAAGTGAGGGAATACAGGGGTATGGGAGATAGCTCTCAGTACAAGTGAGGGAATACAGGGGTAGGGGAGATAGCTCTCAGTACAAGTGAGGGAATACAGGGGTAGGGGAGATAGCTCTCAGTACAAGTGAGGGAATACAGGGGTAGGGGAGATAGCTCTCAGTACAAGTGAGGGAATACAGGGGTAGGGGAGATAGCTCTCAGTACAAGTGAGGGAATACAGGGTTATGGGTGATAGCTCTCAGTACAAGTGAGGGAATACAGGGGTAGGGGGGATAGCTCTCAGTACAAGTGAGGGAATACAGGGGTAGGGGGATAGCTCTCAGTACAAGTGAGGGAATACAGGGGTAGGGGGGATAGCTCTCAGTACAAGTGAGGGAATACAGGGGTAGGGGGGATAGCTCTCAGTACAAGTGAGGGAATACAGGGGTAGGGGGGATAGCTCTCAGTACAAGTGAGGGAATACAGGGTTATGGGTGATAGCTCTCAGTACAAGTGAGGGAATAAAGGGGTAGGGGGATAGCTCTCAGTACAAGTGAGGGAATACAGGGGTAGGGGGATAGCTCTCAGTACAAGTGAGGGAATACAGGGGTATGGGGGATAGCTCTCAGTACAAGTGAGGGAATACAGGGGTAGGGGATAGCTCTCAGTACAAGTGAGGGAATACAGGGGTATGGGAGATAGCTCTCAGTACAAGTGAGGGAATACAGGGGTAGGGGAGATAGCTCTCAGTACAAGTGAGGGAATACAGGGGTAGGGGGGATAGCTCTCAGTACAAGTGAGGGAATACAGGGGTAGGGGGATAGCTCTCAGTACAAGTGAGGGAATACAGGGGTATGGGAGATAGCTCTCAGTACAAGTGAGGGAATACAGGGGTAGGGGAGATAGCTCTCAGTACAAGTGAGGGAATACAGGGGTAGGGGAGATAGCTCTCAGTACAAGTGAGGGAATACAGGGTAGGGGGGATAGCTCTCAGTACAAGTGAGGGAATACAGGGGTAGGGGGATAGCTCTCAGTACAAGTGAGGGAATACAGGGGTAGGGGGGATAGCTCTCAGTACAAGTGAGGGAATACAGGGGTAGGGGGGATAGCTCTCAGTACAAGTGAGGGAATACAGGGGTAGGGGGATAGCTCTCAGTACAAGTGAGGAATACAGGGGTAGGGGGGATAGCTCTCAGTACAAGTGAGGGAATACAGGGGTAGGGGGGATAGCTCTCAGTACAAGTGAGGGAATACAGGGGTATGGGGGATAGCTCTCAGTACAAGTGAGGGAATACAGGGGTAGGGGAGATAGCTCTCAGTACAAGTGAGGGAATACAGGGGTAGGGGAGATAGCTCTCAGTACAAGTGAGGGAATACAGGGGTAGGGGAGATAGCTCTCAGTACAAGTGAGGGAATACAGGGGTATGGGGGATAGCTCTCAGTACAAGTGAGGGAATACAGGGGTAGGGGAGATAGCTCTCAGTACAAGTGAGGGAATACAGGGGTAGGGGGGGATAGCTCTCAGTACAAGTGAGGGAATACAGGGGTAGGGGAGATAGCTCTCAGTACAAGTGAGGGAATACAGGGGTATGGGAGATAGCTCTCAGTACAAGTGAGGGAATACAGGGGTAGGGGGGATAGCTCTCAGTACAAGTGAGGGAATACAGGGGTATGGGAGATAGCTCTCAGTACAAGTGAGGGAATACAGGGGTAGGGGGGATAGCTCTCAGTACAAGTGAGGGAATACAGGGGTAGGGGAGATAGCTCTCAGTACAAGTGAGGGAATACAGGGGTAGGGGAGATAGCTCTCAGTACAAGTGAGGGAATACAGGGGTAGGGGGGATAGCTCTCAGTACAAGTGAGGGAATACAGGGGTATGGGAGATAGCTCTCAGTACAAGTGAGGGAATACAGGGGTATGGGAGATAGCTCTCAGTACAAGTGAGGGAATACAGGGGTAGGGGGGATAGCTCTCAGTACAAGTGAGGGAATACAGGGGTAGGGGAGATAGCTCTCCAGTACAAGTGAGGGAATACAGGGGTAGGGGAGATAGCTCTCAGTACAAGTGAGGGAATACAGGGGTATGGGAGATAGCTCTCAGTACAAGTGAGGGAATACAGGGGTAGGGGAGATAGCTCTCAGTACAAGTGAGGGAATACAGGGGTAGGGGAGATAGCTCTCAGTACAAGTGAGGGAATACAGGGGTAGGGGAGATAGCTCTCAGTACAAGTGAGGGAATACAGGGGTAGGGGAGATAGCTCTCAGTACAAGTGAGGGAATACAGGGTTATGGGTGATAGCTCTCAGTACAAGTGAGGGAATACAGGGGTAGGGGGGATAGCTCTCAGTACAAGTGAGGGAATACAGGGGTAGGGGGATAGCTCTCAGTACAAGTGAGGGAATACAGGGGTAGGGGGGATAGCTCTCAGTACAAGTGAGGGAATACAGGGGTAGGGGGGATAGCTCTCAGTACAAGTGAGGGAATACAGGGGTAGGGGGGATAGCTCTCAGTACAAGTGAGGGAATACAGGGTTATGGGTGATAGCTCTCAGTACAAGTGAGGGAATAAAGGGGTAGGGGGGATAGCTCTCAGTACAAGTGAGGGAATACAGGGGTAGGGGGATAGCTCTCAGTACAAGTGAGGGAATACAGGGGTATGGGGGATAGCTCTCAGTACAAGTGAGGGAATACAGGGGTAGGGGGGATAGCTCTCAGTACAAGTGAGGGAATACAGGGGTATGGGAGATAGCTCTCAGTACAAGTGAGGGAATACAGGGGTAGGGGAGATAGCTCTCAGTACAAGTGAGGGAATACAGGGGTAGGGGGATAGCTCTCAGTACAAGTGAGGGAATACAGGGGTAGGGGGGATAGCTCTCAGTACAAGTGAGGGAATACAGGGGTATGGAGATAGCTCTCAGTACAAGTGAGGGAATACAGGGGTAGGGGAGATAGCTCTCAGTACAAGTGAGGGAATACAGGGGTAGGGGAGATAGCTCTCAGTACAAGTGAGGGAATACAGGGGTAGGGGGGATAGCTCTCAGTACAAGTGAGGGAATACAGGGTAGGGGGGATAGCTCTCAGTACAAGTGAGGGAATACAGGGGTAGGGGGGATAGCTCTCAGTACAAGTGAGGGAATACAGGGGTAGGGGGATAGCTCTCAGTACAAGTGAGGGAATACAGGGGTAGGGGGGATAGCTCTCAGTACAAGTGAGGGAATACAGGGGTAGGGGGATAGCTCTCAGTACAAGTGAGGGAATACAGGGGTAGGGGGATAGCTCTCAGTACAAGTGAGGGAATACAGGGGTATGGGGGATAGCTCTCAGTACAAGTGAGGGAATACAGGGGTAGGGGAGATAGCTCTCAGTACAAGTGAGGGAATACAGGGGTAGGGGAGATAGCTCTCAGTACAAGTGAGGGAATACAGGGGTAGGGGAGATAGCTCTCAGTACAAGTGAGGGAATACAGGGGTATGGGGGATAGCTCTCAGTACAAGTGAGGGAATACAGGGGTAGGGGAGATAGCTCTCAGTACAAGTGAGGGAATACAGGGGTAGGGGGGATAGCTCTCAGTACAAGTGAGGGAATACAGGGGTAGGGGAGATAGCTCTCAGTACAAGTGAGGGAATACAGGGGTATGGGAGATAGCTCTCAGTACAAGTGAGGGAATACAGGGGTAGGGGGGATAGCTCTCAGTACAAGTGAGGGAATACAGGGGTATGGGAGATAGCTCTCAGTACAAGTGAGGGAATACAGGGGTAGGGGGATAGCTCTCAGTACAAGTGAGGGAATACAGGGGTAGGGGAGATAGCTCTCAGTACAAGTGAGGGAATACAGGGGTAGGGGAGATAGCTCTCAGTACAAGTGAGGGAATACAGGGGTAGGGGGGATAGCTCTCAGTACAAGTGAGGGAATACAGGGGTATGGGAGATAGCTCTCAGTACAAGTGAGGGAATACAGGGGTATGGGAGATAGCTCTCAGTACAAGTGAGGGAATACAGGGGTAGGGGGGATAGCTCTCAGTACAAGTGAGGGAATACAGGGGTAGGGGAGATAGCTCTCAGTACAAGTGAGGGAATACAGGGGTAGGGGGATAGCTCTCAGTACAAGTGAGGGAATACAGGGGTAGGGGAGATAGCTCTCAGTACAAGTGAGGGAATACAGGGGTAGGGGGATAGCTCTCAGTACAAGTGAGGGAATACAGGGGTAGGGGAGATAGCTCTCAGTACAAGTGAGGGAATACAGGGGTAGGGGAGATAGCTCTCAGTACAAGTGAGGGAATACAGGGGTAGGGGAGATAGCTCTCAGTACAAGTGAGGGAATACAGGGGTATGGGAGATAGCTCTCAGTACAAGTGAGGGAATACAGGGGTAGGGGGATAGCTCTCAGTACAAGTGAGGGAATACAGGGGTAGGGGGGATAGCTCTCAGTACAAGTGAGGGAATACAGGGGTAGGGAGATAGCTCTCAGTACAAGTGAGGGAATACAGGGTAGGGGGATAGCTCTCAGTACAAGTGAGGGAATACAGGGGTAGGGGATAGCTCTCAGTACAAGTGAATACAGGGAATACAAGTGAGGGAATACAGGGGTAGGGGGGATAGCTCTCAGTACAAGTGAGGGAATACAGGGGTAGGGGGGATAGCTCTCAGTACAAGTGAGGGAATACAGGGGTAGGGGGGATAGCTCTCAGTACAAGTGAGGGAATACAGGGGTAGGGGGGATAGCTCTCAGTACAAGTGAGGGAATACAGGGGTAGGGGAGATAGCTCTCAGTACAAGTGAGGGAATACAGGGGTAGGGGAGATAGCTCTCAGTACAAGTGAGGGAATACAGGGGTAGGGGGGATAGCTCTCAGTACAAGTGAGGGAATACAGGGGTAGGGGGGATAGCTCTCAGTACAAGTGAGGGAATACAGGGGTAGGGGGGATAGCTCTCAGTACAAGTGAGGGAATACAGGGGTAGGGGAGATAGCTCTCAGTACAAGTGAGGGAATACAGGGGTAGGGGAGATAGCTCTCAGTACACGTTGCCCCAGGGACTGGCCCGATTGCCATCTTGGGGTCAGGAAGGATTTTTTTCCCCTCTGCGGCAAATTAGAGAGGCTTCAGATGGGGTTTTTTGCCTTCCTCTGGATCAACTAGTAGTTAGGCAGGTTATATATAGGCATTATGGTTGAACGTGATGGACGTATGTCTTTTTTCAACCCAACTTACTATGTTACAAGCAGGGAATAGAATAACTAGTCTAGCCATGGGCTGAACTACCAATCCCACAATCCCCTGTTAAACTTCCCTCTAATGATGCAATGTCTCCCAATCAACACTTTCCCTTTCCTGCCAAGAATGGGCCCCTCAGTGCTTCCCCTCAGGCTGCAGGGGGGCCTTGGTACCAAATGGGAGAGGAATTCACTTATGGTGGGTGGGTTGGGCTTGGAGCTGCCACAGAAACTGCACTGACTCAGTAGCAAAGTGTCCCTGGGAATCAGCTCATGTGTTGGGAACAACAAGGTAACACTGCTCCTTTAGTGCCACCATTAGTGCAGCCCCGCTCCCTTACTCACCTCTTTCCCACACTGCTCTGCTGCCTGTAGCTGTGAGGGAGGGAACTGAGGAGCTGGGACACTCACTCATTGGCTGGGAGGGGAATGTGGGCGGGACAGAGAGCGGCGGAGAAGAATGATTGGATCAGTGAGCACAAGGGTGGGAGAATGAGTTAGGGACAGAGGGAAAACTCACAGACTGCAGAGTTAGGGACAGAGGGAAAACTCACAGACTGCAGAGTTAGGGACAGAGGGAAAACTCACAGACTGCAGAGTTAGGGACAGAGGGAAAACTCACAGACTGCAGAGTTAGGGACAGAGGGAAAACTCACAGACTGCAGAGTTAGGGACAGAGGGAAAACTCACAGACTGCAGAGTTAGGGACAGAGGGAAAACTCACAGATAGTTGTGTAAGTGTAGGAATAACTGAGCTTTTCATGATATTAACCCCTTCAGGGTTGCCAGGCTGATGGTGTTTCTGCCACACTGGGCTAACAGGCTACAGCTCAGGCAGGTTTTCAGTACAAATGCACCAAGGTATGGATTCAGGCTAGTTCTTGGAGCCCTTAAACAATATTTCCCAATCTTATGTGCTAATTTTTCAAGTGGTGCAGTCTGTTAACTCTGTTTCCCTGGAGCCCGATGCTTAGCAACACATGGAAAACTGTACCAACACTCCAATCCAGTAATTGTGCCAATAACCTTCTTGTTTATTGGGATCTCTGCACATAACAGTTTGGGGGGGGGGGGGGGGTTTGTAGTTTGGAAACTCACCAATGTTCCCTTTTCCCACCTAGTGTACCTGGCCTGCCTCTCCCTATGCATGCTGGGTAATGTAGTTTTTGTGTAACAGTTTGCCTACTGCCAAGGTTACTGTAAAACTACAATACCCAGCATGCAATGGGACTGACTAGTGTAGAATGAAGCTCCCTATTTCCCCCTCTTTGCTGCTGTTCCAGCCTCTCCATCCCAAACTCCCTGCACTGCCCCCTTCTTCCTGCTGCACCTGCTGTGTGATTGTACTACTGTGTCATGTGATGTGGGGGCTGCCATTCGCTGCTGCACTTCCTCCCTAAACTAGAACTCTCAGGGTGCCTTGGGGCTGCTGGGAGTTGTAGTTCAAACAGCCCTTCCCTTTCCTTGAAGTCCTTTCATTTGTTTCGCAACGTTTTCAAAACATCACAGGAACAATTCATATACTAAATATATTAATCATTAAACTTATAAAAGATATCAGGACAAAGTGCACTAATAGATCCTTACACTGTTGGTATTAGTGGGGCTTCTACTGGTTTCACTGCTTTATTACTGCTAAATGGATATTGTCTCTAATTACACAAGGAAGTGACATCACCAATGATGCTACATGTGCGTGCCTTTTAACCCTTTCACCGCCAGCCATTTTGGTCAAAGCGGAACTTGTATTGCCAGACAGTTTTTGAACATTTTGCACTTTAGGGGCCTTTCCTCGGGGGGGACTTTTAGTTTACCCAGGAAAACAATATATCGTTTTTTTCAGGACAACCTAAGCTTTCAAAATAGGGTAGAATTTTTGTGTAATTCCAATTCTGTAACAAGATATGGGCTTCTAAATGTCTAAAAATAAAAAAATTCTATAATATAAACACATATACCAGAAACAAAAATTATTTTATGCACGAATATAAAACTGATTTGGAAAGTCCCATGTCTCCTGAACGTGCCGATACCAAATATATATAGTTTTATGGGGATTTCCCATGTGTATAGGTCACAAACTCCCGGCAGGACACTACCAAATCCCCAAAGTGCTGCCCCAGAAAGCTGCATACTTTACATTTCAAGGCCAAAAATTCCACTAACAGAACGTTTATCCCAGAAAATGATACATTTTTGGAAAGAACAGATTCTGAGGAATCCAAAATAGGCCCAACTGTCTGTCTGCTCCAAACTATCAAGTCACAATGCTTTCCTAAAGTTATTGGTTTTTATCAAAATTTTTGAAATTTTTAAAAAATTGCTTCAAAGCTTCGAGTCTATAGAATCTTATGTAAGAAATTGCTCACCTTGGGGGCCACTATTTGTGTTATATACGTATGTGTTTGTGGCTTTATACATATTTATGGGTTATACAGTTTATGGGGGAGTTCTGATTACTATAAACCAGTTGCCCAAGTCTCACCCAAAGTCAAATCTCCATATCAAAGGGTATTTCTGGGGATGGGGGTGGGACAGTGCGGCTGCTACAGGAGCTGGAAATTACTGTATGGGAGAAGCCTTCTCAACAGTTACTGAAAATGGGCTGGGTGTGGCTCTTATCAACCCCATCTGATCAGTTGGTATGTGGGGCAGTGGCTGAAAAGGTCTATAAAATGTGGACTGGATAGTGGTCAAGGGAGAAGCACCTGGGGAAAAGTACCTGGGAGGAGCACCTGGGGAGAAGCACCTGGGGAGAAGCACCTGGGGAGAAGCACCTGGGGAGAAGCACCTGGGCAGAAGCACCTGGGCAGAAGCACCTGGGAGGAGCACCTGGGAGGAGCACCTGGGGAGAAGCACCTGGGAGGAGCACCTGGGGAGAAGCACCTGGGAGGAGCACCTGGGGAGAAGTACCTGGGGAGAAGCACCTGGGGAGAAGCAGTGTACATCATATAATATTTATATATAAAAATCTTACAGTTATCTCCTACAGGTCATAAAGTAACCAGATAAAATCCCCTAAATATGAACGCCAGGGGTCCCCTGAACAGTTTGATGCCCAATATGTATAGGTTTAGCTAAGTATGTGGCATGTAGGAGCCCCAATGGGAACCCCCATATGTACTGTCATTTCAGCTCCTGCAAAATCAACACATTTACATCCTTTATGTGGTACAAGAAAGTACATTCACCCCAGAAAGCCATATATTTTTGGAAAGTGCACATCCCCCCGAATCTATAATGGGTACCCGTGTCTTTCTACTCCAAAGTACCAAGCCGTAAAGCTTTCCTAAGTTTACCAATTTTTATGACATTTCAGAAAATCGCCTAAAAATGTTACAATTTGCCGTGTTTATCTCACACAATTTCTTGCGTACAAAGGCAAATCACTCCAAATAGGAACACCTAAGGTCTACTGAACAGTTTGATGCCCAATATGTATAGATATACCCAAGTCTGTGGTATGTACTGACCCCAAAATGAAAATAGCGCATAAGGATTTCTCACCTGCAAACTCAGCTTTTGCACACAGAGCCCCCTGTCAGTGTATTATGTGCCGTAACCCCCCCCTAACTATACAGAGCCCCCTGTCAGTGTATTATGTGCCGTAACCCCCCTAACTATACAGAGCCCCCTGTCAGTGTATTATGTGCCGTAACCCCCCCTAACTATACAGAGCCCCCTGTCAGCGTATTATGTGCTGTAACCCCCCTAACTATACAGAGCCCCCTGTCAGTGTATTATGTGCCGTAACCCCCCTAACTATACAGAGCCCCCTGTCAGCGTATTACATGCCGTAACCCCCCCTAACTATACAGAAACCCCCGAAAAACCATATAATTTTGGAAAGTACACATTCCGTTGAATTCAAAAAAGGTAAAGTTATTTTTGTACACCAAAGTTACACACGGCAAAGCTACGCTAAAACCAGATCAGGAACACTAACAGGGATAAAAATGCAATAAAACCACATGCTGCTTCTGCAGAGAGAATCTTTAACTGTGAAACAGTGTGTGAGGCACGCCATTGGCGGTTAAAGAATCTCCCTTTGTATAACGAGTGTAACCCTTTCTTGGCACACTCACTCCTGTTGGGCTGTATACTTGTTTAAACAGGTAATGGGGTCCCCCTTGCAAATAGTGAAAGGTACTGGGAAGTGGGATTTAGCGCAGAGCCTCCAGGGGATTCCCACTAGGGAAATAATCACACACAGTTTGTAGCAAATATCAACTTTATATAACTGGGTGTAAAGGTAAAATAATTATAACAGGCAAACAGTAATAACCCTGCTTTGGGAAACCGGGATGGGTTTAGCCACTACTGGCTCAGTCTCTCTGGGGGCTCAGTCCCACACTCCCCTCCTGGAGGAAATACCCTTTCCCAGTTCAGTCCCTTCCCCAGAGTTCCCCCAGGTAGCGCTACCTGCCCCAAAGTACCTCTCCCTTTGGAATAGGCAGTTGCTCCCATGTAGCCCCGAGAAACACCTGCCCTCCCCCAGGGGCCACACACGGAGACTCTATACCTTTATCCTCATATGGGTCACTCACGGGGGATCCGCAGGGAGTAAAGGCATCTAACAGCAGTGTAGCGGATCTCTCTTTACAGGCTGGCACTCAGCAGAGTTCCCTTCAGCCTTTACACACTCACTGCTTACTGGTTGGTCTCTCTGTCTCAACTCCGGCCCCTTTATAAGCTGCTGGGCCCGCCCCTGATTCCAAACCTAGGCACCTCCTCTCTCCCAACAGTGCACTGGGGCATCCAGCCAATCGGGTTCCTCCCCCGTCTGTAGCTGGGCTGGATGATGTCACAGAGAGAGAAACAGGAAAGAGTTCTCTGATCCCCTACACAAATTTACGTTTTTTGTCATTGTGAAAGTATTTTTATACTACAGTTCAATGCAAATCATTTTCCTCATTTAAAACAATAAAATTGCTTCTCCCCTGTGCAAGTTCTTTGATGACGATATATATGGGATTTTGTTGAAAAACATTTCCCATGTTCAGGACAAAAAAAAAAGTCTCTCCCCTGTGTGAGTTCTATAAGGAATTTTCAGGTTTGGGTGGTCTTAAAAACATTTGCCACATTCACAACATCAAAATGGTTTCTCCTGTGTGAGTCTTTTGATGACGATTAAGTTTAGATCGATAGGAAAAACATTTCCCACATTCAGAACATGATAATGATTTCTCCCCTGTGTGGGATCTATAATGAATTGTCAGGTTGGATTGCTGTGAAAAACATTTTCCACACTCAGAACATGAAAATGGTTTCTCCCCTGTGTGAGTCCTTTGATGCCGATTAAGTTTAGATCGATAGGAAAAACATTTCCCACATTCTGAACATGATAATGGTTTCTTCCTTGTGTGGGTTCTATAATGAATTTTCAGGTCAGATTGCTGTGAAAAACATTCCCCACATTCACAACATGAAAATGGTTTCTCCCCTGTGTGGGTTCTTTGATGCGTTTTAAGGTGGGATTGGGCTGAAAAATATTCCCCACATTCAGAACAAGAAAATGGTTTCTCTCTTTTGTGAGTTCTCTGGTGTTTATCAAAGTCTCTCTTATTACTAAAGTGTATCTGACACTCATTGCAGCTGTATTTCCTACGTAATGTATTTTCTGTTATGTGAGATTTATGTGGAGATTGGTGGGAATTTTCATCATCAGTATCATCCATCATTTGTAAGGTATTCAGGCTGCTCCCCATGATAGGAGTATTTGTTCCCTGTATCTGTTCTGTAAGGGGATTAATGCTGCAATCTGATTGGTTTCCCCCTTCCCATGAAGCCGCCTCCTCTTTAATCCCATTGGCCGGTGGGGGCTGTTCCGCTGGAGAAACATCAGGGTTTGTGAGATTCCCATCATTATTACAACATAAAGTTGCTTCCGTATGTGCTGTAACATCGCTCCCATCTTTATACTCACAGGCTGCTAAAGGGAAGGATAGAGATCAGAGATATATCTGAGGGAAATAACTTGGATTTTGTCATTATATTTTTCAGGGAAATACATGATTTTAAGGAGTCGGATTGGGTTCGGCCAGGAGGTTGGATTCCTGCTGAAAAGCCCAATCCTGCCTGAATCCTGAACCAAATCCTGGATTCGGTGCCTCTCTAATTATTTCTGACAATAAGCAAATAGATATAGGGAGCCATAGGGTTAACACTCACTTATGGCGGGTAAGTTCTGTATAAAGGGCACATAAATCCCCCAGTGCCCCCTATAAAGACACCCCAAGGCAGGGGAGTTAGGAGATGAAAGTATACAAATATGCTGTATATGTGAAGTATAAAATATAAGCCTAATATGCCATCTTGTAACATCCCAAGGGCCTGACAGTGCTGATTGGCTAAGAACCTACATGCACTTTGCTATTTGCTCAGCTATAACCACAGAGTCACAGACAGTTGTAAAAGGGGCAGTTATATACTGTTGGGATAAGGCAAACTGTCATCTATAAATGGCTGAGACTTTCAGGGACTCACTGGAAGCTGTTAGTGACACATTTCAGTTGCTGTTCTGTGTTGGTGAAGCTCCCACACGGCTCTGGGTTTGATTAATAAATAACTTGATATACTGAGAACCTTGTCTCAGGGGCTTGTTGGGTAATAAGGTTCCGGTCGGTCAAAATGAGCCCCATTATTGGGTGACTGTCCCGACGTGGCGCCGACTGCTGGCCAATGGGAGGAACAGAAGTAAGTGACCCTGCAGAAGCCTCTGGGTGAGTATATCTGTTATATGTCGTTTTTATCAACTCTGTTATCTGCCCCCAACATTCTGTCTGTGTCTGATTCTCATAGTAATATCCTTTACATCTTGTATTGGTTACAGTTAAATACAATCCCATACTGAGACAAAGCTAGAATTTAACACAAAGAGTGTATGTTGAGAAGAGTCCCTGACTGTTGTGTGTACTGTGTGACTGGCGCTGCCCCAAGCTGGGACTTAAAGCAGAAGGAAAGGCTAATAAAGAGTTAATCCCAAGCTGCAGGCATACCTTCAGTTCTCTCAATAGTGCCCTTAAGTCTCTCCATATTTCTCCCATTCAGATGATCAGAAGCCAAACAGGAAGAAAAAACGCTGAGCTGTGTAAAGAAAGTTCCCATGATGCCTCACTCCTGCACAGACACCCAGACCAACTGAACATGCTCAGTTTGTAAGACTATGAGTCAGCTTCCTGCTGATTGGCTAAGATCCACATTCCTAAGGGGGGGGTGTGAATTCTTACCATTCTTAAGGGAGGGGGGAGAAGCAGAGAGGAGAGAGCTGAAAGCTGCCTACCTATAACCCCTGGCTGGTGCCCCTGTTAGGAGAGAACAGCCCCAGCCCGGGGTAGCTGTAGCGAGCGCTTCCTCCTTCCGGCTTTGCTCACGCACAGTAGTGTGAAAAAGCTGAACTTTAACAGAGAAGTCGGCTTTTCTGATCATCTGAACAGGAGAAATATGGGGAGACTTAAGGGCACTATTGAGAGAAAGGAAGGTATGCCTGCAGCTTGGGGTTATTTATATGAACTGATTATTATAGAGTAACGGCAGCTGTTTGTATCAGGATCTATTTGAACTTTTTAGCAAGGGAATGACTGATTATTGGTCCCCCCCCCAGGCCCCTCTATAGCTCCTCCCCCCAGCAGTTGCACCAAGTTTAACCCTTTGTGCTAAATAAATGTACCTCCCTGCTAGTTGTTTATTTAAGTCGGGCACAGAAGAGACATGACTAAATATATGTTACTACTGACTTTCCATGTGCCTCTTAAACGGCCTGATATCCTGCATTCTATGCTCTGTATATGATAGAAACCATTACTCACCCAGTGGGCGGAGCTGCTGGGGCTCCTCCTCCTCCTTTATCCCTTCCCTGTAAAGGGCCTTGTTTCCTTTTATATACTCCCACTCCTCCAAGGAAAAATAGATGGAAACATCCTCACACCTTATGGCAACCTGGCACACACAATGTTACAGTCATCCCCCAGCCAGAGAAAGGGATTATCATACACTGTTACTAAACAATAAGGGGGGATTGGGGGGCCGCACCCACCTCTCCAGTCAGCAGCTGGATGATGTTGGAGATGAGTTCCAGGATCTTCTTGTCATTTTCCTTCTGTATGACGGAGCCAGGGGCATGCAGGGCCCCCAAACCCACAGTTGGGCTCTTCTTCTTAGGGATGACGTAGCCCTATGTATTGAGAGGGAGAGAGAATGATGAGTGTGTAACGCAGCAGAGAGACCCCCTTTGTACAGACAGACAGTCTCTTCTCACTGTGCCACTCACAGTGCCCCCCTCACCTCTCCAGTCAGCAGATAGATAATCTCCAGTGTGAGATTCAGGATTCTCTCCTTCCGCTCCTCATTTTTATCCTTCTTCCCCATCACTGGGTCACTCGCTTCCTCCCACATTCCCATTGGCTCCTTGTGGGAGGGAGGGGCCTGGAAGTGGAATTAAGCACTTACACGTTTCTATAGGGGATTATTCCCAGCAATATCCCCCAAAACAATTCCAAGCAGGGAATAGAATAACTAGTCTAGCCATGGGCTGAACTACCAATCCCACAATCCCCTGTTAAACTTCCCTCTAATGATGCAATGTCTGCCAATCAACACTTTCCCTTTCCTGCCAAGAATGGGCCCCTCAGTGCTTCCCCTCAGGCTGCAGGGGGGCCTTGGTACCAAATGGGAGAGGAATTCACTTATGGTGGGTGGGTTGGGCTTGGAGCTGCCACAGAAACTGCACTGACTCAGTAGCAAAGTGTCCCTGGGAATCAGCTCATGTGTTGGGAACAACAAGGTAACACTGCTCCTTTAGTGCCACCATTAGTGCAGCCCCGCTCCCTTACTCACCTCTTTCCCACACTGCTCTGCTGCCTGTAGCTGTGAGGGAGGGAACTGAGGAGCTGGGACACTCACTCATTGGCTGGGAGGGGAATGTGGGCGGGACAGAGAGCGGCAGAGAAGAATGATTGGATCAGTGAGCACAAGGGCGGGAGAATGAGTTAGGGACAGAGGGAAAACTCACAGACTGCAGAGTTAGGGACAGAGGGAAAACTCACAGACTGCAGAGTTAGGGACAGAGGGAAAACTCACAGACAGTTGTGTAAGTGTAGGAATAACTGAGCTTTTCATGATATTAACCCCTTCAGGGTTGCCAGGCTGATGGTGTTTCTGCCACACTGGGCTAACAGGCTACAGCTCAGGCAGGTTTTCAGTACAAATGCACCAAGGTATGGATTCAGGCTAGTTCTTGGAGCCATTAAACAATATTCCCCAAAACATAAAGTGGTGCAGTCTGTATTGGGATCTCTGCACATAACAGTTTGGGGGGGGGGGGGGGGGGGCTCTGCAGGTTTGTAGTTTGGAAACTCACCAATGTTCCCTTTTCCCACCTAGTGTACCTGGCCTGCCTCTCCCTATGCATGCTGGGTAATGTAGTTTTTGTGTAACAGTTTGCCTACTGCCAAGGTTACTGTAAAACTACAATACCCAGCATGCAATGGGACTGACTAGTGTAGAATGAAGCTCCCTATTTCCCCCTCTTTGCTGCTGTTCCAGCCTCTCCATCCCAAACTCCCTGCACTGCCCCCTTCTTCCTGCTGCACCTGCTGTGTGATTGTACTACTGTGTCATGTGATGTGGGGGCTGCCATTCGCTGCTGCACTTCCTCCCTAAACTAGAACTCTCAGGGTGCCTTGGGGCTGCTGGGAGTTGTAGTTCAAACAGCCCTTCCCTTCCCGTCCTTTCATTTGTTTCGCAACGTTTTCAAAATATCACAGGAACAATTCATATACTAAATATATTAATCATTAAATTTATAAAAGATATCAGGACAAAGTGCACTAATAGATCCTTACACTGTTGGTATTAGTGGGGCTTCTACTGGTTTCACTGCTTTATTACTGCTATATGGATATTGTCTCTAATTACACAAGGAAGTGACATCACCAATGATGCTTAACCCCTTCACTACCAGCCGTTTCGGTCAAAGTGGAACTTGTATTGCCAGACAGTTTTTGAACATTTTGCACTTTAGGGGCCTTTCCTCGGGGGGGACTTTTAGTTTACCCAGGAAAACAATATATCATTTTTTTCAGGACAACCTAAGCTTTCAAAATAGGGTATTTTTGTGTAATTCCAATTCTGTAACAAGATATGGGCTTCTAAATGTCTAAAAATGCAAAAAACATCTAATTTTCCATAATATAAACACATATACTAGAAACAAAAATTATTTTATGCACGAAAATACAACTGATTTGGAAAGTCCCATGTCTCCTGAACGTGCCGATACCAAATATATATAGTTTTATGGGGATTTCCCACGTGTATAGGCCACAAACTCCCGGCAGGACACTACCAAATCCCCAAAGCGCTGCCCCAGAAAGCTGCATACTTTACATATCAAGGCCAAAAACTCCACTGACAGAAGGTTTATCCCAGAAAATTATACATTTTTGGAAAGAACAGATTCTGAGGAATCCAAAATAGGCCCAACTGTCTGTCTGCTCCAAACTATCAAGTCACAATGCTTTCCTAAAGTTATTGGTTTTTATCAAAATTTGTGACATTTTTAAAAAATCGCTTCAAAGCTTCCAGTCTATAGAATCTTATGTAAGAAATTGCTCACCTTGGGGGCCACTATTTGTGTTATATACGTATGTGTTTGTGGCTTTATACATATTTATGGGTTATACAGTTTATGGGGGAGTTCTGATTACTATAAACCAGTTGCCCAAGTCTCACCCAAAGCCAAATCTCCATATCAAAGGGTATTTCTGGGGATGGGGGTGGGACAGTGCGGCTGCTACAGGAGCCGGAAATCTCATTACTGTATGGGAGAAGCCTTCTCAACAGTTACTGAACAATGGGCTGGGTGTGGCTCTTATCAACCCCATCTGATCAGTTGGTATGTGGGGCAGTGGCTGAAATGGTGTATAAATGTGCTCTGGATAGTAGTCAGGGAGGAGCACCGGGGGAGAAGCACCTGGGGAGGAGCACCGGGGGAGGAGCACCTGGAGAGGAGCACCTGGGGAGGAGCACCTGGGGAGGAACACCTGGGGAGGAGCACCTGGGAGAAGCACCTGGGGAGAAGCACCTGGGGAGGAGCACCTGGGAAGGAGCACCTGGAGAGGAGCACCTGGAGGAAGCAGTGTACATCATATAATATTTATATATAAAAATCTTACACTTATCTCCTACAGGCCATAAAGTTACCAGATAAAAACCCCTAAATATGAACGCCCCCTGTCAGCGTATTATGTGCCGTAACCCCCCTAACTATACAGAGCCCCCTGTCAGTGTATTATGTGCCGTAACCCCCCCTAACTATACAGAGCCCCCTGTCAGTGTATTATGTGCCGTAACCCCCCCTAACTATACAGAGCCCCCTGTCAGTGTATTATGTGCCGTAACCCCCCCTAACTATACAGAGCCCCCTGTCAGTGTATTATGTGCCGTAACCCCCCCTAACTATACAGAGCCCCCTGTCAGTGTATTATGTGCCGTAACCCCCCTAACTATACAGAGACCCCTGTCAGTGTATTATGTGCCGTAACCCCCCTAACTATACAGAGCCCCCTGTCAGTGTATTATGTGCCGTAACCCCCCTAACTATACAGAGCCCCCTGTCAGTGTATTATGTGCCGTAACCCCCCCTAACTATACAGAGCCCCCTGTCAGTGTATTATGTGCCGTAACCCCCCCTAACTATACAGAGCCCCCTGTCAGTGTATTATGTGCCGTAACCCCCCCTAACTATACAGAGCCCCCTGTCAGTGTATTATGTGCCGTAACCCCCCCTAACTATACAGAGCCCCCTGTCAGTGTATTATGTGCCGTAACCCCCCCTAACTATACAGAGCCCCCTGTCAGTGTATTATGTGCCGTAACCCCCCTAACTATACAGAGCCCCCTGTCAGTGTATTATGTGCCGTAACCCCCCTAACTATACAGAGCCCCCTGTCAGTGTATTATGTGCCGTAACCCCCCTAACTATACAGAGCCCCCTGTCAGTGTATTATGTGCCGTAACCCCCCCTAACTATACAGAGCCCCCTGTCAGTGTATTTTGTGCCGTAACCCCCCTAACTATACAGAGCCCCTGTCAGTGTATTATGTGCCGTAACCCCCCCCTAACTATACAGAGCCCCCTGTCAGTGTATTATGTGCCGTAACCCCCCCTAACTATACAGAGACCCCTGTCAGCGTATTATGTGCCATAACCCCCCTAACTATATAGAGACCCCTGTCAGCGTATTATGTGCCGTAACTCCCCTAACTATACAGAGCCCCCTGTCAGTGTATTATGTGCCGTAACCCCCCTAACTATACAGAGCCCCCTGTCAGTGTATTATGTGCCGTAACCCCCCTAACTATACAGAGCCCCCTGTCAGTGTATTATGTGCCGTAACCCCCCCTAACTATACAGAGACCCCTGTCAGCGTATTATGTGCCGTAACCCCCCTAACTATATAGAGACCCCTGTCAGCGTATTATGTGCCGTAACCCCCCCTAACTATACAGAGCCCCCTGTCAGTGTATTATGTGCCGTAACCCCCCCTAACTATACAGAGCCCCCTGTCAGTGTATTATGTTCCGTAACCCCCCCTAACTATACAGAGCCCCCTGTCAGCATATTATGTGCCGTAACCCCCCTAACTATACAGAGCCCCCTGTCAGTGTATTATGTGCAGTAACCCCCCCACTATACAGAAACCCCCGGAAAACCATATAATTTTGGAAAGTACACATTCCGTTGAATTCAAAATAGGTAAAGTTATTTTTGTTACACCTGGCAAAGCGAAGCTAAAAACAGATCAGGAATACTAACAGGGATAAAAATGCAATAAAACCACATGGCGCTTCTGCAGAGAGAATCTTTAACTGTGAAACAGTGTGTGAGGCACGCCATTGGCGGTTAAAGATGCTCCCTTTGTATAATGAGTGTAACCCTTTCTTGGCACACTCACTCCTGTCGGGCTGTATACTTGTTTAAACAGGTAATGGGGTCCCCCTTGCAAATAGTGAAAGGTACTGGGAAGTGGGATTTAGCGCAGAGCCGCCAGGGGATTCCAACTAGGGAAATAATCACACACAGTTTGTAGCAAATATCAACTTTATATAACTGGGTGTAAAGGTAAAATAATTATAACAGGCAAACAGTAACAGAGTTCCCTTCAGCCTTTACACACTCACTGCTTACTGGTTGGTCTCTCTGTCTCAACTCCGGCCCCTTTATAAGCTGCTGGGCCCGCCCCTGACTCCAAACCTAGGCACCTCCTCTCTCCCAACAGTGCACTGGGGCATCCAGCCAATCAGGTTCCTCCTGAGACTGTAGCTGGACTGGATGTTGTCACAGAGAGAGAAACGGGGGAAAGAGTTCTCTGATCCCTACACAAGTTTACGGTTTTTGTCATTGTGAAAGTATTTTTATACTACAGTTCAATGCAAATCATTTTCCTAATTTAAAACAATAAAATGGCTTCTCCCCTGTGAAAGTCCTTTGATGACGATCTATATAGGATTTTCTTGAAAAACATTTCCCATGTTCAGGACAAAAAAAAAAGTCTCTCCCCTGTGTGAGTTCTATAAGGAATTTTCAGGTTTGGGTGGTCTAAAAAAATTTCCACACTCAGAACATGAAAATGGCTTCTTCTGTGTGAGTCCTTTGATGCCGATTAAGTTTAGATTGATAGGAAAAACATTTCCCACATTCAGAACATGAAAATGGTTTCTCCCCTGTGTGGGTTCTATAATGAATTGTCAGGTCGCATTTGTTTGAAAAACATTTTTCACACTCAGAGCATGAAAATGGTTTCTCCCCTGTGTGAGTCCTTTGATGCCGATTAAGTTTAGATCGATAGAAAAAACATTTCCCACATTCAGAACATGATAATGGTTTCTCCCCTGTGTGGGTTCTATAATGAATTTTCAGGTCGTATTTCTTTGAAAAACATTTCCCACATTCAGAACATGTGTGAGTTGTATGATGAGTTTTAAGGTGGGATAGGGCTGAAAAAGATTTCCCACACTCAGAACATGAAAATGGTTTCTCCCCTGTGTGGGTTCTCTGGTGCGTTTTAAGGTGGCAGTGGTATGAAAAACATTTCCCACATTCAGAACAAGAAAATGGTTTCACCCCTATGTGAGTTTTATAATGAATTTTCAGGTTGGACTGGTCTGAAAAATATTCCCCACATTCAGAACAAGAAAATGGTTTCTCTCTTTTGTGGGTTCTCTGGTGTTTATCAAAGTCTCTCTTATTACTAAAATGTTTATGACACTCATTGCAGCTGTATTTCCTACGTAATTTATTTTTTGTTATGTGAGATTTATGTGGAGATTGGTGGGAATTTTCATCATGATTATTACCCGTCATTTGTAAGGTATTCTGGCTGCTCCCCATGATAGGAGTATTTGTTCCCTGTATCTGGTCTGTAAGGGGATTAATGCTGCAATCTGATTGGCTTTCGCCTTCCCATGAAGCCACCTCCTCTTTAATAACAAGTGATACATAATCCGCTGGCGAGTTGGTGTTCAGGCTGCAGCCCATGGTGGGAGCTGATTGGTCCGTTCCCGGTGGCTGCTCTGTATTTATGTTGCAGTAATTATGGTCTGTTTTCCATGAATCTGATTCCTCTTCAGTACCATTGGCTGTATCCTTAGGGAAGCCGCTGCTATTCAGGCTCCGCCCCATGAGAGTCGCTGTGTCTGTTTCTTGTGTTCCTTCTGCGAGGGGCTTTTCTTCCTCCCATGAACTCGCCTCCTCTTTAATAACAACCGGTGTATAATCCCCTGCCGAGCTGTTATTCAGGCTGCACCCCATGATAGGAGTAGGTGTGTCTGTTCCCTGTATCTGTTCTGTAAGGGGATTAATGCTGCAATTTGATTGGTTTTCCCTTCCACATGAAGCTTCTTCCTCTTTAATCCCATTGGCCGGTGGGGGCTGTTCCGCTGGAGAAACATCAGGGTTTGTGAGATTCCCATCATTATTACAACATAAAGTTGCTTCCGTATGTGCTGTAACATCGCTCCCATCTTTATACTCACAGGCTGCTAAAGGGAAGGATAGAGATCAGAGATATATCTGAGGGAAATAACTTGGATTTTGTCATTATATTTTTCAGGGAAATACATGATTTTAAAGGAGACATATTGGATAAATGGGGAGCAACGCTAATTTTGTAGGCAATTATGAATAATATCCGGTGCTGGTTTCACTTTGTGCTAAAAATAAATTCTCTCTGTAAAAATGGCCCCTTTATTGGAGCTCCCTATAGATCCTCTCACTTCTCCCTCCAGTGTGAAATGGAGAGTGGGCGTGTCCTAATGGTCCCTGCCAGATACACAGTAGGAGGGGGAGAGCCAATCACAGCCCTGCACTCACACAAGCACAGACAGGCTTCAGTTCCCTATCAGGTCAGCCTAGCTGCTGATTGGTTCCTATCCTACAGTGCAGGGTACGGAGGGCCGCCGGCTCCCCAGCTCATCCAGAGAATTCAGCCAGCAGGAAGTGGCACAGATGGGCGGGGCTAGTGGGGTTTGGGGGAATTTCTCAATAAATCAGTCAGAAACACAACTTTTTAAGCACAATCCTTCTATATCTAGAGGAGTATAATTCCCTGGTACATTCATCATTTTTATAGGATATGTCTCCTTTAAGGAGTCGGATTGGGTTCGGCCAGGAGGTTGGATTCCTGCTGAAAAGCCCAATCCTGCCTGAATCCTGAACCAAATCCTGGATTCGGTGCCTCTCTAATTATTTCTGACAATAAGCAAATAGATATAGGGAGCCATAGGGTTAACACTCACTTATGGCGGGTAAGTTCTGTATAAAGGGCACATAAATCCCCCAGTGCCCCCTATAAAGACACCCCAAGGCAGGGGAGTTAGGAGATGAAAGTATACAAATATGCTGTATATGTGAAGTATAAAATATAAGCCTAATATGCCATCTTGTAACATCCCAAGGGCCTGACAGTGCTGATTGGCTAAGAACCTACATGCACTTTGCTATTTGCTCAGCTATAACCACAGAGTCACAGACAGTTGTAAAAGGGGCAGTTATATACTGTTGGGATAAGGCAAACTGTCATCTATAAATGGCTGAGACTTTCAGGGACTCACTGGAAGCTGTTAGTGACACATTTCAGTTGCTGTTCTGTGTTGGTGAAGCTCCCACACGGCTCTGGGTTTGATTAATAAATAACTTGATATACTGAGAACCTTGTCTCAGGGGCTTGTTGGGTAATAAGGTTCCGGTCGGTCAAAATGAGCCCCATTATTGGGTGACTGTCCCGACGTGGCGCCGACTGCTGGCCAATGGGAGGAACAGAAGTAAGTGACCCTGCAGAAGCCTCTGGGTGAGTATATCTGTTATATGTCATTTTTATCAACTCTGTTATCTGCCCCCAACATTCTGTCTGTGTCTGATTCTCATAGTAATATCCTTTACATCTTGTATTGGTTACAGTTAAATACAATCCCATACTGAGACAAAGCTAGAATTTAACACAAAGAGTGTATGTTGAGAAGAGTCCCTGACTGTTGTGTATACTGTGTGACTGGCGCTGCCCCAAGCTGGGACTTAAAGGAACAGTAACACCAAAAAATAAAAGTGTATAAAAGTAAAACTAAAATATAATGTGCTGCTGCCTGCACTGGTAAAAGCTGTGTGTTTTCTTTAGAAAGCGAGGCATTATGGGAATTTGCTTTACAGAGCTCAATGTTTTTTTTTCCCTATGAGGCTTCTGATGATCTGAACAGGAGAAATATGGGGAGACTTAAGGGCACTATTGAGAGAAAGGAAGGTATTCCTGCAGCTTGGGGTTATTTATATGAACTGAGTATTATAGAGTAACGGCAGCTGTTTGTATCAGGATCTATTTGAACTTTTTAGCAAGGGAATGACTGATTATTGGTCCCCCCCCCCCCCCAACATCACTGGGACCCTAAAGTCCCCTTCCATAAACATCTATTGCAGCTGCTTATCAGTCAGTGTCCTACAGGCCCCTCTATAGCTCCTCCCCCCAGCAGTTGCACCAAGTTTAACCCTTTGTGCTAAATAAATGTACCTCCCTGCTAGTTGTTTATTTAAGTCGGGCACAGAAGAGACATGACTAAATATATGTTACTACTGACTTTCCATGTGCCTCTTAAACGGCCTGATATCCTGCATTCTATGCTCTGTATATGATAGAAACCATTACTCACCCAGTGGGCGGAGCTGCTGGGGCTCCTCCTCCTCCTTTATCCCTTCCCTGTAAAGGGCCTTGTTTCCTTTTATATACTCCCACTCCTCCAAGGAAAAATAGATGGAAACATCCTCACACCTTATGGCAACCTGGCACACACAATGTTACAGTCATCCCCCAGCCAGAGAAAGGGATTATCATACACTGTTACTAAACAATAAGGGGGGATTGGGGGGCCGCACCCACCTCTCCAGTCAGCAGCTGGATGATGTTGGAGATGAGTTCCAGGATCTTCTTGTCATTTTCCTTCTGTATGACGGAGCCAGGGGCATGCAGGGCCCCCAAACCCACAGTTGGGCTCTTCTTCTTAGGGATGACGTAGCCCTATGTATTGAGAGGGAGAGAGAATGATGAGTGTGTAACGCAGCAGAGAGACCCCCTTTGTACAGACAGACAGTCTCTTCTCACTGTGCCACTCACAGTGCCCCCCTCACCTCTCCAGTCAGCAGATAGATAATCTCCAGTGTGAGATTCAGGATTCTCTCCTTCCGCTCCTCATTTTTATCCTTCTTCCCCATCACTGGGTCACTCGCTTCCTCCCACATTCCCATTGGCTCCTTGTGGGAGGGAGGGGCCTGGAAGTGGAATTAAGCACTTACACATTTCTATAGGGGATTATTCCCAGCAATATCCCCCAAAACAATTCCAAGCAGGGAATAGAATAACTAGTCTAGCCATGGGCTGAACTACCAATCCCACAATCCCCTGTTAAACTTCCCTCTAATGATGCAATGTCTGCCAATCAACACTTTCCCTTTCCTGCCAAGAATGGGCCCCTCAGTGCTTCCCCTCAGGCTGCAGGGGGGCCTTGGTACCAAATGGGAGAGGAATTCACTTATGGTGGGTGGGTTGGGCTTGGAGCTGCCACAGAAACTGCACTGACTCAGTAGCAAAGTGTCCCTGGGAATCAGCTCATGTGTTGGGAACAACAAGGTAACACTGCTCCTTTAGTGCCACCATTAGTGCAGCCCCGCTCCCTTACTCACCTCTTTCCCACACTGCTCTGCTGCCTGTAGCTGTGAGGGAGGGAACTGAGGAGCTGGGACACTCACTCATTGGCTGGGAGGGGAATGTGGGCGGGACAGAGAGCAGCGGAGAAGAATGATTGGATCAGTGAGCACAAGGGCGGGACACAGAGTTAGGGACAGAGGGAAAACTCACAGACTGCAGAGTTAGGGACAGAGGGAAAACTCACAGACTGCAGAGTTAGGGACAGAGGGAAAACTCACAGACTGCAGAGTTAGGGACAGAGGGAAAACTCACAGATAATTTTGTAACTGTAAGGGGGGAATTCACAAAAGTGCTGATATTGAGACAAAATAAAAGTGGAGATAGATTTGTCAGATTTTCCACCTAATTCACAAACCTCTATCTCCCCTTTTGTGAATTTGTCTTTTAAACCGACAGTTTTCAGATTTGGTCATTTTCCTGACAATTTTTTGTATGAATTTGCCTTTAGCTGTTAGTAAACCTGTCGGTGCCACAAACCCAGTCCCACAGCGACAGGAGCCTCGGGGGGAAGGATTTTACCCGCAGGATTTGCCATTTCACTTTGGGGGCATTTCCTGAGGGGTAATTTCAGTTGCCCAGGGAAACTATACATCATTTTTTTCAGGACAATCTGGGCTTTCTAATGTCTATATTTCTGTGTAATTCCACTTCTGTAACATTAAGGGTGTAAATACCTTCTTGTCTAGCCCCTACTCATTACTGGGCAGCAGCAATCCGGCCCCCCCCCCCCAACATGCCCAGTGATAGGGGCCCAACAGGACTGGGGCCCCCCGGGTTTTTATCCAGTGCCCTGTTGGGCCAGTCCCACCCTGTAGCCCAATATCCCAGTGTGGGTGCCAGTGTGCCTGTGCTGCTTGCTGATCCCCAAGATGGAGGCTAGGAACAGGTGGGGGCAATGCTGTCGGGCAGCTCTGTAGTTCTGGACATGCTATGGGGGCAGAGATACGTTGGGGCAAATGTCAGTGAGGGGATTAAAGAGGGGGCACTACTGCTAAAACTATGTGCCTGGGAGGCTTTACTTTTCCTTTTAATAAAAATGTTTACAATATATTCACACAAAATGTTATTATTGCCTCATTGATTAAGCTAAAACTCCCATAATCATGCAACTGTGAGGCAAAAACTTTTTATACAGCATATAGGATAAAAATAAACTTTTTGTAATCAGTGTTTTACTTGTTTATAAAATGTTAATGAGGCTTTTTGCCCCTATTGTTCCAGGGTGAGACAGAGACTTGCCCCCTAACAATGAGGCTGCTGATCCCCATTAATCTGCTAATGAGAGAGAACAGAGGGGAGAAATGGAGACTGGGGGAAACAAAACTGAGCTTTACTCCATTTTGAAAATGTCGGGGCTGCTGGGAGTTGTAGTTCAAACAGCCCTTCCCTTCCCTTGAAGTCCGTTCTTTTGTTTCGAGACTTTAGAGATTTCGCTGGGTTTTGTCTGAAAACTCAACGTTTTCAAAATATCACAGGAACAATTCGATAAAGTCAGGATTTTCGCAGGTTTGTGTGTTTCTGACTGGGCATTTGCCCCCTGAGCCACTGGAGGCGCTTAGGGCCGGCCCTGACCGATTCCCCTGTCACTCTCTCCTTGTATTACGCTGGCTCCTCCCCTTGCTCCGCCCTCCTCATTATCTGCCTGCAGGTTTCTACTAATTCTGGGCTGTATATTCTGTTTATATTTGATTCTGCCCCTATTCCTGTTATTTGCCTTCATTAAACCCTCGCACAGTGATATCAGTGGTTCTGCCATTTCTGGTTATCCAGTCTGTAGGCTCCCAACTTCCTGGTGCCCCATAGCGCCCCCCTCAGGGAGACCGTGACAGTATGGGGCTGTGTGGGGGCTGAGTTTGCTTTGAAGGGTTTATCTTGATGGACTTTGGTCTTTTTCAGCCCAACGTAACTACTTAAGTATAATATCTGTCTAAGTCAGCGTTTTTCAACCACTAGTTGAAAAACTAGTGTGCCGCGAGATGTTGCCTGGTGTGCCGTAGGCAGGGCACCAATGTACTAGGGGGGCACTGCTGCTGGGCACCAATGTACTAGGGGGGCACTGCTGCTGGGCACCAATGTACTAGGGGGGCACTGCTCTTGGCACCAATGTACTAGGGGGGCACTGCTGCTGGGCACCAATGTACTAGGGGGGCACTGCTGCTGGGCACCAATGTACTAGGGGGGCACTGCTCTTGGCACCAATGTACTAGGGGGGCACTGCTGCTGGGCACCAATGTACTAGGGGGGCACTGCTGCTGGGCACCAATGTACTAGGGGGGCTGGCTCTTGGCACCAATGTACTAGGGCGGCACTGCTGCTGGGCACCAATGTACTAGGGGGGCACTGCTCTTGGCACCAATGTACTAGGGGGGCACTGCTCTTAGCACCAATGTACTAGGGGGGCACTGCTCTTGGCACCAATGTACTAGGGGGGCACTGCTGCTGGGCACCAATGTACTAGGGGGGCACTGCTGCTGGGCACCAATGTACTAGGGGGCTGGCTCTTGGCACCAATGTACTAGGGCGGCACTGCTGCTGGGCACCAATGTACTAGGGGGGCACTGCTCTTGGCACCAATGTACTAGGGGGGCACTGCTGCTGGGCACCAATGTACTAGGGGGGCACTGCTCTTGGCACCAATGTACTAGGGGGGCACTGCTCTTGGCACCAATGTAATAGGGGGCACTGCTCTTGGCACCAATGTACTAGGGGGGCACTGCTGCTGGGCACCAATGTACTAGGGGGGCACTGCTGCTGGGCACCAATGTACTAGGGGGGCTGGCTCTTGGCACCAATGTACTAGGGGGGCACTGCTGCTGGGCACCAATGTACTAGGGGGGCACTGCTCTTGGCACCAATGTACTAGGGGGGCACTGCTCTTGGCACCAATGTACTAGGGGGGCACTGCTGCTGGGCACCAATGTACTAGGGGGGCACTGCTCTTGGCACCAATGTACTAGGGGGGCACTGCTGCTGGGCACCAATGTACTAGGGGGGCACTGCTCTTGGCACCAATGTACTAGGGGGCACTGCTGCTGGGCACCAATGTACTAGGGGGGCACTGCTGCTGGGCACCAATGTACTAGGGGGGCACTGCTCTTGGCACCAATGTACTAGGGGGGCACTGCTGCTGGGCACCAATGTACTAGGGGGGCACTGCTGCTGGGCACAGAGTTAAATTTTTTAACATTTTCTAATGGTGGTGTGCCTCGTGATTTTTTTCATGAAACAAGTGTGCCTTTGCCCAAAAAAGGTTGAAAAACACTGGTCTAAGTAATGCATAAACATATTATCTGGGATGTTTTCATGAAAATGGTTTAAAGCTTTTGTAGGGAACTTGTAAATTGTGCCCTTTCTCACTGGCAGTCCCCTAGTTATTGGGACGGCTATAAAGGGTCCCTAATGTAATGAGAAGTAGGTCCCTTTTCCTGGGTCATAGCATGCCCTGTTGCAGTACCATCTGCCGGTAGGTGGCACTGTGGGGTAGTATAAAAGGCTGAGCAGCCATGAGGCTGGGAGCCATTTTGGTGAAGGCTTTCCCCCTGAACAAGCAGATGGGGAGATATTGTGGAACCTGGGTGTAGGTAGGCCCAGACAGGTCAGGCAGCTCCTGTAATAGGTGTGATAGACAGGCAGGGCTAGCCAATGAGCAACGTCTGGCTCTGACAAGGATTACAGAGGGGTTATTATCCCAGTTATAATACTGCCCAGAGTAGGGTTACCAGTGTACAGACCTAGGGCTAGATAGTTGACCAGCTGGGTTCCTCTGGGAGCCATAACCTGAGGGGGTAACCCATTGTGCCCTGCGGGGAGAGAGTCATTGTGACCATTTCCCATGAGCACTGCCTGACCTGTGAGGTGCTACTACCTGCCTATATTGTACTTGTTGTTACTCCCAAGTGGCTGTGTAAATAACCAGTTCATTGTTCAACGTTAAGAACCACTGGTGCCCATTTCTTGAGAGTTACAGTAACACAACTACCCGGCCTCCAACTCAAGTGAGGGCTCAAACCTGAGGGAATAAGTCTCATTCTGGGGGAAATAGGGTGTGGTTTGTGGTAAAAAGTAGAAGTAGTAACTTACCATAAGCTTATGTATATTCCAAATGCTCCTTTGGTGAAGCCATTGCTTTGGTGACTTTGTCAGGCTGAAAGGTCAAGTTCCTCTTCATCTTTAGCTTCCCAGCAGATGGTGAAGGTTTTGTGGCAAAACGACTGAAGCTATTCATCATTCCACCCACCATGACTAGAGCCCCAGTTCCAGCTCACCGATAAAAGCCCCACTCTCTCCAGGAACAGGTTAGAAGTGACTGTCTATGCGCACTTCTCCATATATGTGTTATCAATAAACGTTTTCTCTTACAGCAACATCAACGTCTCTATGATCAAAGGGCTCCGTTACATCCCCCCCACAGTATCACGGGGCCACATTTTCCCTTTCTGCTCTATGGCTCCCGTGGTACAATGTTCTACTACTGGGTAATTATAACAAATATATATTCAAAGGCTTTTCACAAAATTGATTGAATGTAAAGAGACCCTATATAGCAGTGCTGTCCAACTGGCGGCCCGACCCCTCTCTGTGTGGCCCCCCACCTGTCTGGCTGCTTTGATGGCTTACCTTTGAGTAAGCTTTAAATGGTATCAGTACTGAGATTAACTGCCCCCCTGCATGGTTCTCACCTCAGATTCAGGCTGTAATCCCTCTGTATTGTTTAAATATGTAATCCCCTGTGTTGTTCACACCTTTTAATCTCTGCATTGTTCTACCCCTGCAGTGTTCACACCTCAGGCTCAGACTGTAATCACTCCCATTGTTCCCCTGTTCACACCTCAGGAGCAGTAGAAACCCACAAATAATCCCTGCACACTACAAAAGGAACATATACTGAGGTGGTACTGCAATTAAAAAGTTTTTTAATATATAGTTATTGTGCAGACTGTAGGAGCAGTGCCAGCATTATGTCACTATAGGCTGCCTGTGTGTGCCATACACACAGGCATCATAGGGCAAGCAGAGTATGGCACACACAGGCAGGGTAGGGAAGGCAGAGTATGGCACACACAGGCAGAGTAGGGAAGGCAGAGTATGGCACACACAGGCCAAGTATGGCACAAACCAGCCAAGAATGGCAAACACAGTGAAAGTATGGCACATGCAGGGTAGGGAAGGCAGAGTATGGCACACACAGGCAGGGTAGGGCAGGCAGAGTATGGCACACACAAGCCAAGTATGGCACAAACCAGCCAAGTATGGCACACAGGCAGGGTAGGGAAGGCAGAGTATGGCACATGCAGGCAGGGTAGGGAAGGCAGAGTATGGCACACACAGGCCAAGTATGGCACAAACCAGCCAAGAATGGCAAACACAGTGAAAGTATGGCACATGCAGGCAGGGTAGGGAAGGCAGAGTATGGCACACACAGGCAGGGTAGGGCAGGCAGAGTATGGCACACACAGGCCAAGTATGGCACAAACCAGCCAAGTATGGCACACAGGCAGGGTAGGGAAGGCAGAGTATGGCACACACAGGCAGGGTAGGGAAGGCAGAGTATGGCACACACAGGCAGGGTAGGGCAGGCAGAGTATGGCAGGTTTTTGCTGTACTACAACCATTAATACGGGTATGGTCATGTAATAACATGGGTGTGGTTTCAAGTGGGTGCGGTTTCAAAAAGGGGAGTAGTCAAAACTGGCTTCCATTATCGGCCCTCCACCACGTAGGTCGGAAAAATTCCGGCCCTCGGTACAACAGAAGTTGGACAGCACTGCTATATAGGATGGGAGTAGAACTCTGGACTGGCGGTTCTAGATGGGGCTGATCTCTCTAACAGCCGGGATAGCAGTTTCTCTAGTAGTGGTGGGGAGGAGAGCAGAGCGAGGCCTAAACAGTTGGGGGTTATAGGGGATTCGATCATTAGGAAAGGGGACAGGGGAATCTGTCGAGGGGATCGCTTCAACTGAACAGTTTGCGGCCTTCCTGGTGCCAGGGTTCGGCATGTGGTTGGTCGGGTTGGCAAATTACTGGGAGGGGCTGGGCATGACCCGGCTGTCTGGGTACATATCGGTACTAATGGCACAATTAATGGTAGGTGGGGGACCTTAAAGAGTGAGTTCAGGGATCTACGCTCTAAGATTAAGCAAAGGTCCTCCAATGTCATTTTTTCAGAGATTTTGCCGGTGCCGCGTGCAAGTTTAGGGAGACAGCGGGAGCTTAGGGAGCTAAATGCGTGGCTAAAGTCTTGGTGTAGGAAGGAAGGGTTTGGGTTCCTAGAGCACTAGGCTGACTTTTCCTTGGGGTACAATCTATACAGCCCTGACGGATTGCACCTCAATGGAAGGAGCTAGGGGAGAGAATGGTTAAGAGGCTGGAGGAGTGTTTAAACTAGACAAGGGGGGGTGAGCTAGAGTTTTATGGGAAAGCTAGTGTAGATGGGGCAGTGGGACTAGCAAAGGGTTGTGGGGGAGGAGTGAGGGGAGCATATAGTTTATCAGATAAGGAGCTTCCATTGTTACAAGGGAAAAAGACTAATATTCACCTTGGCTCTAACTCTCCGTTAGCTAATGTAATTATCAGAGGGAGAAGTAGTAATCTCCGCTGCATGCTGGGTAATGCGCAAAGCTTAACGGGTAAATTAGGGGAGCTGCAGGCTATTGCATGTATTGAACATTATGATTTAATTGGTATCACTGAGACCGGGAGGGATGATAAATGCAACTGGGCTGTGAATTTAACTGGTTCCACCCTGTTTAGGAGGGACAGAGAGATTATAAAGGGGGAGGGGTTTGTCTTTATGTAAAGTCAGAGTTAAAGCCGTGTAATAAAGACATTACCAAGGGAAACGTCGAATCTCTTTGGGTAGAAATGTCAGTAGGGCTGAAGGTCACAAAGACAATGCTCATTGGTGTATGCTATAAACCCCCCCGTATAGATGAGGGGGATGAGGCCCAGATATTGTTGCACATGGAGGCCGCTTCACAACTGGGTCACGTTGTTATTATGGGGGACTTTAATTATCCGGCACTGACTGGGGTAATGGGGCGGCTAAGTCAGAAACAGCTAGTAGGTTTGTAACTATGCTAAATGGCAACTTTTTATTTCAGGCGGTTCAAAAACCCACTGGGAATGACTCTATTTTGGACCTGGTGATATCTAATAATACTGAACTCATCTCTAACACTTGTGTGGGGGGAGGGGCATTTGGGGAACAGTGATCCCAACATGGTCCCTTTGGGATAATGCTGTAGAGACAGCTCTATAAGGGAGGAACTAAAACGCTGGATTTTAGCCGTGCAGACTGTGCCAGTATAAGGGCATCTCTGCAATGTGGCAGCTGGGAAAGGCTTTTCATAGGGTTAAACACGGAAGGAAAATGGAACATCTTTAAAACGTTGCAGTATATTCCCCTTGTAAGCAAGGAGAGGCATCGCAAAGCAAAACCTTTATGGCTGAATAAAAGTGTTAGTGTCGGGGTTGGTAAGAAAAAACCTGCTGTTAAGGCATTCAAGTTAGCTCTCACCCTGGAAACTATAGGCCTGTTAGTCTGACATCAGTAGTAGGAAAGCTTTTGGAAGGGGTAATAAGGGATAGGATACTTGAATACATTGCAGTTCACAATACTATTAGTTTGTGCCGCATGGGTTTATGGGTAACAGATCTTGCCAGACTAATTTAGTTGCCTTTTATGAGGAGGTGAGTAGGAACCTCGATGCTGGAATGGCAGTGGATGGGATCTACTTGGACTTTGCTAAAGCGTTTGATACAGTACCTCACAGAAGGTTAATGATCAAATTGAGGAATATTGGCCTAGAACATAATATTTGTAATTGGATAGAGAACTGGCTGAAGGATAGATTACACAGAGTGGGGGGAAATGGAACATTTCTAATTGGACCAGTGTGGTTAGTGGGTACCGCAGGGGTCAGTCCTTGGGCCTTTGCTTTTAACTTGTTTATTAATGCCCTGGAGGGGGGCATAGACAGTACTGTTTCTATTTTTGCTGATGGCACTAAATTGGGCAAAACTATAAGTTATGTGTGCTGGGTTGACTTAGAGGGGTTGAACTTGATGGTCTTATTTCAACCCTATGTAACTATGTACCCGGCAAGTCATTCCCAGCTGGGTATATCCCCATTATGTTACCTACTGTGTGAGCATTAGGGAACAGCATCTGCCCAAGTGATACCCTGGGGGGCTCGTACCCCTTGGAATATGTCCCTTCTTGTTCAATAAAACCCAGAATATTATCTGTTGGGGGGAGGGGGAGATATATCCCAGAGGGCTCCTCAGTTCCCAATGCAGAGCCAGTGCCGGGGGAAGGTACTTATGGTGCATTCTGCTTTGGTGCCCCCCAGTCTCAGAATTGCCCAGTGCCCATCAGGAGTCTTTAGGATTCTCTTAAGGAAATATTTTATGGGGCACAAATGTGTTCCTCTCTGTAAATACTGAAACATATATTAAGATGGAATCTGCTCGAAAGAGAATGTTTGCCTGATGCTTCCTTTGTATAACGAGTGTAACCCTTTCTTGGCACACTCACTCCTGTTGGGCTATACACAGTTTGTAGCAAATATCAACTTTATATAACTGGGTGTAAAGGTAAAATAATTATAACAGGCAAACAGTAATAACCCTGCTTTGGGAAACCGGGATGGGTTTAGCCACTACTGCTAAATTGCTTCTCCCCTGTGTGAGTCCTTTGATGACGATCTATATGGGATTTTGTTGAAAAACATTTAACACATTAAGGACAGAAAAAAATAAATTCTCCCCTGTGTGAGTTCTATAAGGAATTTTTAGGTTTGGGTGGTCTAAAAACATTTGCCACATTCAGAACATGGTTTCTAGAATGAACTTTATGGTCGAATTGCTGTGAAAAACATTTTCCACATTAAGAACATGAAAATGGTTTCTCCCCTGTGTGGGTTCTATAATGAACTTTTAGGTCCGATTGTTGTGAAAAACATCTCCCACATTCAGAACATGAAAATGGTTTCTCCCCTGTGTGATTCCTTTGATGCCGATTAAGAGTAGATTGACGGGAAAAACATTTCCCACATTCTGAACAAGGAAATACTTTCTCCCCTGTGTGGGTTTTATAATGAATTTTCAAGTCGGATTGGTCTGAAAAACATTTCCCACATTCAGAACAAGAAAATGGTTTCTCCCTTGTGTGGGTTTTATAATGAATTTTCAGGTAGGATTGGTCTGAAAAACATTTCCCACATTCAGAACAAGAAAATGGTTTCTCCCCTGTGTGAGTTCTTTGATGCCGATTAAGGTTAGATCGATAGGAAAAACATTTCCCACATTCTGAACAAGGAAATAGTTTCACTCCTGTATGGATTCTATGATGAACTTTAAGGAGTGATTGGTCTGAAAAACATTTCCCACATTCAGAACAAGAAAATGGTTTCACCCCTGTGTGAGTCCTTTGATGCCGATCAAGTTGACATTTGTTGGTAAAACATTTTGGACATTCAGAGCAAGAAAATGGTTTCTCCCCAGAGTGGGTCCTTTCATGCCGATCAAGTTGAAATTTGATTGGAAAACATTTCCCACATTCTGAACAAGAAAAAGGTTTCTCCCCTGTGTGAGTCCTTTGATGCCGATGAAGTTGATATTTGTTGGTAAAACATTTTGGACATTCAGAACAAGAAAATGGTTTCTCCCCAGTGTGGGTCCTTTCATGCCGAGCAAGTTGAAATTTGCTTGGAAAACATTTCCCACATTCTGAACAAGAAAAAGGTTTCTCCCCTGTGTGAGTTCTCTGATGTTTATTAAAGTCTCTATTAGAATTAAAATGTTTCTGACACTCATTGCAGCTGTATTTCCTATGTAATGTATTTTTTGTTATTTCAGATTGATGTGGAGATTGGTGGGAATTTTTATCATAATTATTACCCTTCATTTCTAAGATATTCAGGCTGCACCCCAGGATAGGAGTAGGTGAGTCTGTTCCCTGTATCTGTTCTGTAAGGGGATTAATGCTGCAATCTGATTGGTTTCCCCCTTCCCATGAAGCCGCCTCCTCTTTAATCCCATTGGCCGGTGGGGGCTGTTCCGCTGGAGAAACATCAGGGTGTGTGAGATTCCCATCATTATTACAACATAAAGTTGCTTCCGTATGTGCTGTAACATCGCTCCCATCTTTATACTCACAGGCTGCTAAAGGGAAGGATAGAGATCAGAGATATATCTGAGGGAAATAACTTGGATTTTGTCATTATATTTTTCAGGGAAATACATGATTTTAAGGAGTCGGATTGGGTTCGGCCAGGAGGTTGGATTCCTGCTGAAAAGCCCAATCCTGCCTGAATCCTGAACCAAATCCTGGATTCGGTGCCTCTCTAATTATTCCTGACAATAAGCAAATAGATATAGGGAGCCATAGGGTTAACACTCACTTATGGCGGGTAAGTTCTGTATAAAGGGCACATAAATCCCCCAGTGCCCCCTATAAAGACACCCCAAGGCAGGGGAGTTAGGAGATGAAAGTATACAAATATGCTGTATATGTGAAGTATAAAATATAAGCCTAATATGCCATCTTGTAACATCCCAAGGGCCTGACAGTGCTGATTGGCTAAGAACCTACATGCACTTTGCTATTTGCTCAGCTATAACCACAGAGTCACAGACAGTTGTAAAAGGGGCAGTTATATACTGTTGGGATAAGGCAAACTGTCATCTATAAATGGCTGAGACTTTCAGGGACTCACTGGAAGCTGTTAGTGACACATTTCAGTTGCTGTTCTGTGTTGGTGAAGCTCCCACACGGCTCTGGGTTTGATTAATAAATAACTTGATATACTGAGAACCTTGTCTCAGGGGCTTGTTGGGTAATAAGGTTCCGGTCGGTCAAAATGAGCCCCATTATTGGGTGACTGTCCCGACGTGGCGCCGACTGCTGGCCAATGGGAGGAACAGAAGTAAGTGACCCTGCAGAAGCCTCTGGGTGAGTATATCTGTTATATGTCGTTTTTATCAACTCTGTTATCTGCCCCCAACATTCTGTCTGTGTCTGATTCTCATAGTAATATCCTTTACATCTTGTATTGGTTACAGTTAAATACAATCCCATACTGAGACAAAGCTAGAATTTAACACAACGAGTGTATGTTGAGAAGAGTCCCTGACTGTTGTGTATACTGTGTGACTGGCGCTGCCCCAAGCTGGGATTTAAAGCAGAAGGAAAGGCTAATAAAGAGTTAATCCCAAGCTGCAGGCATACCTTCAGTTCTCTCAATAGTGCCCTTAAGTCTCTCCATATTTCTCCCATTTAGATGATCAGAAGCCAAACAGGAAGAAAAAACGCTGAGCTGTGTAAAGAAAGTTCCCATGATGCCTCACTCCTGCACAGACACCCAGACCAACTGAACATGCTCAGTTTGTAAGACTATGAGTCAGCTTCCTGCTGATTGGCTAAGATCCATATTCCTAAAGGGGGGTGTGTGAATTCTTACCATTCTTAAGGGAGGGGGGAGAAGCAGAGAGGAGAGAGCTGAAAGCTGCCTACCTATAACCCCTGGCTGGTGCCCCTGTTAGGAGAGAACAGCCCCAGCCCGGGGTAGCTGTAGCGAGCGCTTCCTCCTTCCGGCTTTGCTCACGCACAGTAGTGTGAAAAAGCTGAACTTTAACAGAGAAGTCGGCTTTTCTGATCATCTGAACAGGAGAAATATGGGGAGACTTAAGGGCACTATTGAGAGAAAGGAAGGTATGCCTGCAGCTTGGGGTTATTTATATGAACTGATTATTATAGAGTAACGGCAGCTGTTTGTATCAGGATCTATTTGAACTTTTTAGCAAGGGAATGACTGATTATTGGTCCCCCCCCCCCCCCCCGCAACATCACTGGGACCCTAAAGTCCCCTTCCATAAACATCTATTGCAGCTGCTTATCAGTCAGTGTCCTACAGGCCCCTCTATAGCTCCTCCCCCCAGCAGTTGCACCAAGTTTAACCCTTTGTGCTAAATAAATGTACCTCCCTGCTAGTTGTTTATTTAAGTCGTGCACAGAAGAGACATGACTAAATATATGTTACTACTGACTTTCCATGTGCCTCTTAAACGGCCTGATATCCTGCATTCTATGCTCTGTATATGATAGAAACCATTACTCACCCAGTGGGCGGAGCTGCTGGGGCTCCTCCTCCTCCTCCTTTATCCCTTCCCTGTAAAGGGCCTTGTTTCCTTTTATATACTCCCACTCCTCCAAGGAAAAATAGATGGAAACATCCTCACACCTTATGGCAACCTGGCACACACAATGTTACAGTCATCCCCCAGCCAGAGAAAGGGATTATCATACACTGTTACTAAACAATAAGGGGGGATTGGGGGGCCGCACCCACCTCTCCAGTCAGCAGCTGGATGATGTTGGAGATGAGTTCCAGGATCTTCTTGTCATTTTCCTTCTGTATGACGGAGCCAGGGGCATGCAGGGCCCCCAAACCCACAGTTGGGCTCTTCTTCTTAGGGATGACGTAGCCCTATGTATTGAGAGGGAGAGAGAATGATGAGTGTGTAACGCAGCAGAGAGACCCCCTTTGTACAGACAGACAGTCTCTTCTCACTGTGCCACTCACAGTGCCCCCCTCACCTCTCCAGTCAGCAGATAGATAATCTCCAGTGTGAGATTCAGGATTCTCTCCTTCCGCTCCTCATTTTTATCCTTCTTCCCCATCACTGGGTCACTCGCTTCCTCCCACATTCCCATTGGCTCCTTGTGGGAGGGAGGGGCCTGGAAGTGGAATTAAGCACTTACACATTTCTATAAGAATCACTAGTCTAGTATTTGTGGAGTGAATGAACACTCCTAAACCCAGCGCTTCTTGATGAAAAATCCGTATGTGTGAACCTTCGATGTAGTAGAAATCAATGTGAATAAAATGCTGCTTCCTCCTGATGTCAGCTCCCCTTTAGATGAGCCTCAAAGTATATGTGCAGTAGTGTTGGTGGAAGCGCATAAAAATAGAAATAAAGAATAAAATATAGTGCAGATCAATATAATAAAGAAGTCCAAAAAAATAGTTATCAAAGTGAGTGCTTAGTCAAAACACCAATGTTAGGTAAAGTGACCCCAATTCTATATATATGCTAATGTAGATTCTGTATCTGCTCACCAGAACAACTTATAAAGAAGCATGTAGAATCATCCCAACCGGGCATTGATAGAAGAGGGATCCAGTCGCACAATATATATAGGATGGAGAACAAGGCAAAATATAGTGTAAAAACGTTAAATATATTAAAATCCTGCACAGTGCAGGCTACTTACAATGTAGTAGAAGTATAAAAACATGGAACAGAAGAGGAGTCAATAGTAGCTCAACGCGTTTCGCGTGCTAACTGCACGCTTCCTCAGGAGCAAACAGGGAGTGTCCCAACAATGGCCTTATAAACCGTTTTATAAAGGAGTTTATTAAACCTAAAACAAAAGCACCGGTGTGAGACCGGAAATGTATGTATAAGACTAAAGGGGCAAGATCGCGTAGTAATAGTGACGATTATGACACGCATGAAGTGGGAGAGGCTTGTTACTATGGCTATGAGTACCCGCCTTTTATATTTTAGTAGTGGTTTAGTATCAATACAGAATTTTAGATGTTTTAAGCTTATGCAATCACAATGTTTTTTGGATGTACTTTCTTTACGAACTTTTAATTTTCTAATGTACTCCCTCTATGCACTTTAGTTATTTACATCATCTAGTTACAGGTCCTGCATCTACCTATGTCCTTCTCCCAGCAATACTCGTTTTCTATCCTTGGCCAAGTTCATGTATGCAGAGTTGCACCTTTAATCATGACACACCAATAGTCCCATACTATATGCACGTATCTACTTTTAGATAGCGTGCTCAACAGCTGGAGCCCAAGCGTCTCCTTGGTTACGCGTCCCCTACTTGGCGAGCGGCCCCTTCTGTTTTGTGCATGCATTACGCTTTATCCGTTGCTATGACTACGCGCCTTGGCTTCTAGCGAGTCATGCATATACTTCCGGTTCCAGGTCCGGGTCCAACGCGTCTCCATGGTGACGTATTTCTCTCCGGGCGAGCGGCCACCCCCACTTCATGCGTGTCATAATCGTCACTATTACTACGCGATCTTGCCCCTTTAGTCTTATACATACATTTCTGGTCTCACACCGGTGCTTTCGTTTTAGGTTTAATAAACTCCTTTATAAAACGGTTTATAAGGCCATTGTTGGGACACTCCCTGTTTGCTCCTGAGGAAGCGTGCAGTTAGCACGCAAAACACGTTGAGCTACTATTGACTCCTCTTCTGTTCCATGTTTTTATACTTCTACTACATTGTAAGTAGCCTGCACTGTGCAGGATTTTAATATATTTAACGTTTTTACACTATATTTTGCCTTGTTCTCCATCCTATATATATTGTGCGACTGGATCCCTCTTCTATCAATGCCCGGTTGGGATGATTCTACATGCTTCTTTATAAGTTGTTCTGGTGAGCAGATACAGAATCTACATTAGCATATATATAGAATTGGGGTCACTTTACCTAACATTGGTGTTTTGACTAAGCACTCACTTTGATAACTATTTTTTTGGACTTCTTTATTATATTGATCTGCACTATATTTTATTCTTTATTTCTATTTTTATGCGCTTCCACCAACACTACTGCACCTCTAAGAATCACTAGTCTAGCCATGGGCTGAACTACCAATCCCACAATCCCCTGTTAAACTTCCCTCTAATGATGCAATGTCTGCCAATCAACACTTTCCCTTTCCTGCCAAGAATGGGCCCCTCAGTGCTTCCCCTCAGGCTGCAGGGGGGCCTTGGTACCAAATGGGAGAGGAATTCACTTATGGTGGGTGGGTTGGGCTTGGAGCTGCCACAGAAACTGCACTGACTCAGTAGCAAAGTGTCCCTGGGAATCAGCTCATGTGTTGGGAACAACAAGGTAACACTGCTCCTTTAGTGCCACCATTAGTGCAGCCCCGCTCCCTTACTCACCTCTTTCCCACACTGCTCTGCTGCCTGTAGCTGTGAGGGAGGGAACTGAGGAGCTGGGACACTCACTCATTGGCTGGGAGGGGAATGTGGGCGGGACAGAGAGCGGCGGAGAAGAATGATTGGGTGAGTGAGCAACAAGGGCGGGACACAGAGTTAGGGACAGAGGGAAAACTCACAGACTGCAGAGTTAGGGACAGAGGGAAAACTCACAGACTGCAGAGTTAGGGACAGAGGGAAAACTCACAGACTGCAGAGTTAGGGACAGAGGGAAAACTCACAGATAGTTGTGTAAGTGTAGGAATAACTGAGCTTTTCATGATATTAACCCCTTCAGGGTTGCCAGGCTGATGGTGTTTCTGCCACACTGGGCTAACAGGCTACAGCTCAGGCAGGTTTCAGTACAAATGCACCAAGGTATGGATTCAGGCTAGTTCTTGGAGCCCTTAAACAATATTTCCCAATCTTATGTGCTAATACTTCAAGTGGTGCAGTCTGTTAACTCCGTTTCCCTGGAGCCCGATGCTTAGCAACACATGGAAAACTGTACCAAAACTCCAATCCAGCAATTGAGCCAATAACCTTCTTGTTTATTGGGATCTCTGCACATAACAGTTTGGGGGGGGGGGGGGCTCTGCAGGTTTGTAGTTTGGAAACTCACCAATGTTCCCTTTTCCCACCTAGTGTACCTGGCCTGCCTCTCCCTATGCATGCTGGGTAATGTAGTTTTTGTGTAACAGTTTGCCTACTGCCAAGGTTACTGTAAAACTACAATACCCAGCATGCAATGGGACTGACTAGTGTAGAATGAAGCTCCCTATTTCCCCCTCTTTGCTGCTGTTCCAGCCTCTCCATCCCAAACTCCCTGCACTGCCCCCTTCTTCCTGCTGCACCTGCTGTGTGATTGTACTACTGTGTCATGTGATGTGGGGGCTGCCATTCGCTGCTGCACTTCCTCCCTAAACTAGAACTCTCAGGGTGCCTTGGGGCTGCTGGGAGTTGTAGTTCAAACAGCCCCGGGCTCTCTTGTTGGTACTATCTGGGAATTTGCACAGAGAGACACAGACAAGTAGTGAATGAATCTCCTAACAAATCCAGTTTATTGATGGTTTTGCCACAGATTATACACATGTAGATAAAGATATTGCATTATGCTTACGTAACATGGGTGGGCGCATAGGCCTTGCAGTTATTAGCAGAAAACAGGAATTTATTTAGAGTAGCTGCTGAAAGTTATTTTGGTTTGTTTGCCTTGAGCATTTGCTGAGATCAACAAGGAAAAACACAACAGAGACCAAAAAAAAACATTTACACAGATTTTTAGCACTGAGTTTATAATCATATTAACCCTTCAGGAAGATATTGTGGAACCTGGGTGTAGGTAGGCCCAGACAGGTCAGGCAGCTCCTGTAATAGGTGTGATAGACAGGCAGGGCTAGCCAATGAGCAGCTTCTGGCTCCGACAAGGAATATAGAGGGTTTATTATCCCAGGTATAATACTGCCCAGAGTAGGGTTACCAGTGTACAGACCTAGGGCTAGATAGTTGATCAGCTGGGTTCCACTGGGAGCCATAACCTGAGGGGGTAACCCATTGTGCCCTGCGGGGAGAGAGTCATTGTGACCATTTCCCATGAGCACTGCCTGACCTGTGAGGTGCTACTACCTGCCTATATTGTACTTGTTGTTACTCCCAAGTTGCTGTGTAAATAACCAGTTCAACGTTAAGAACCACTGGCGCCCATTTCTTGAGAGTTACAGTAACACAACTACCCGGCCTCCAACTCAAGTGAGGGCTCAAACCTGAGGGAATAAGTCTCATTCCGGGTGAAATAGGGTGTGGTTTGTGGGAAAAAGTAGTAACTTACCACAAGCTTACACACCTGACCGGGTGGGATGATAAATGCGACTGGGCCGTGAATTTAACTGGTTCCACCCTGTTTAGGAGGGACAGAGAGATTATAAAGGGGGAGGGGCCTGTCTTTATGTAAAGTCAGAGTTAAAGCCGTGTAATAAAGACATTACCAAGGGAAACGTTGAATCTCTTTGGGTAGAAATGTCAGTAGGGCTGAAGGTCACAAAGACAATGCTCATTGGTGTATGCTATAAACCCCCCGTATAGATGAGGGGGATGAGGCCCAGCTACTGTTGCACATGGAGGCGGCTTCACAACTGGGTCACGTTGTTGTTATGGGGGACTTTAATTATCCGGCACTGACTGGGGTAATGGGGCGGCTAAGTCAGAAACAGCTAGTAGGTTTGTAACTATGCTAAATGGCAACTTTGTAACATCTTGTTTCCTACATCTCAGTTGAATGTACCTCACTGTGTATTCCCTACATTAGCCCCTGCCATTAAGCACAGCTTGATTAAAGGAACAGTAACACCAAAAAAAGTGTATAAAAGTAACTAAAATATAATGTGCTGCTGCCTGCACTGGTAAAAGTTGTGTGTTTACTTCAGAAAGTCTACTATAATTGATATAAATAAGCTGCTGTGTAGCCATGGGGGCAGCAATTCAAAGGAGAAAAGGCACAGGCACATAGCAGATAACAGATAAACACTATTGTATTCTACAGAGCTTATCTGTTATCTGCTATGTAACCTGTGCCTTTTCTCCTTTTTTCCAGCTTGAATGGCTGCCCCCGGGGCTACACAGCCGCTTATTATATAAATTATAGTAGTGTTACTGTAGCAAACACACCAGCTGTACCAGTGCAGGGCAACAGTGCATTATATTTTTATTACTTTAAAGCTCTTTCATTTTTTGGTGTTACTGTTCCTTTAACCAATATGTAATACTGTCCTGTAGCGCAGCTATAGCCACAATAGTGATTGTCTGAAGGGAATGGGATGAATGCAACCAGCGTTCCATTTAAAGCTGCATGATCCCCAAAATACTGCCCCTGAATGAACGGATATCCCGACTACTATAAGATATTAAGCTCTACACATGTGGCGCAGTGCCTCAGTCACACTGTAGTTAAGACGCATGCGCAGTAGGGAAAGGGAAAGGCAGTGGGCATCCCTTGTTAGAGATGGCGGCGCCGTTCACTGATACAAGTATGTAGGTTCTAGTATGTGTATCTCTGTAAATCATTAGGCAAGCCGGGAATATAGCGATTTTACTCAGCAATAGTAGCACTATTTAATTGTGAGATTCATAGGGTGTGACTTTCCGTCCCCTTTAAATACTGAAACATATATTAAGATGGAATCTGCTCGAAAGAGAATGTTTGCCTGATGCTTCCTTTGTATAACGAGTGTAACCCTTTCTTGGCACACTCACTCCTGTCGGGCTGTATACTTGTTTAAACAGGTAATGGGGTCCCCCTTGCAAATAGTGAAACTGGGATTTAGCGCAGAGCCTCCAGGGGATTCCCACTAGGGAAATAATCACACACAGTTTGTAGCAAATATCAACTTTATATAACTGGGTGTAAAGGTAAAATAATTATAACAGGCAAACAGTAATAACCCTGCTTTGGGAAACCGGGATGGGTTTAGCCACTACTGGCTCAGTCTCTCTGGGGGCTCAGTCCCACACTCCCCTCCTGGAGGAAATACCCTTTCCCAGTTCAGTCCCTTCCCCAGAGTTCCCCCAGGTAGCGCTACCTGCCCCAAAGTACCTCTCCCTTTGGAATAGGCAGTTGCTCCCATGTAGCCCCGAGAAACACCTGCCCTCCCCCAGGGGCCACACACGGAGACTCTATACCTTTATCCTCATATGGGTCACTCACGGGGGATCCGCAGGGAGTAAAGGCATCTAACAGCAGTGTAGCGGATCTCTCTTTACAGGCTGGCACTCAGCAGAGTTCCCTTCAGCCTTTACACACTCACTGCTTACTGGTTGGTCTCTCTGTCTCAACTCCGGCCCCTTTATAAGCTGCTGGGCCCGCCCCTGATTTTTGACTCCAAACCTAGGCACCTCCTCTCTCCAACAGTGCACTGGGGCATCCAGCCAATCGGGTTCCTCCCCAGTCTGTAGCTGGGCTGGATGATGTCACAGAGAGAGAAACAGGGGAAAGAGTTCTCTGATCCCCTACACAAGTTTACGGTTTTTGTCATTGTGAAAGTATTTTTAGACTACAGTTCAATGCAAATCATTTTCCTCATTTAAAATGAGGAAATGGCTTCTCCCCTGTGTGAGTCCTTTGATGACGATCTTTATGGGATTTTGCTGAAAAACAACATTCAGGACAAAAAAAAAAAAAGTTTCTCCACTGTGTTGGTTCTATAATGAATTTTTAGGTTTGATCAGGATGAAAAAAATTTCCCACACTAAGAGCATCAAAATGATTTCTCCCCTGTGTGAGTCCTTTGATGCCGATTAAGGTTTGATCGACAGGAAAAACATTTCCCACATACAGAACAAGGAAATGGTTTCTCCCCTGTGTGAGTCCTTTTATGACAATCAAGGTCAGATCGCTTTGAAAAACTTTTCCCACATTCAGAACAAGAGTATGGTGTCTCTCCTGTGTGGGTTCTATGATGAATTTTAAGGAGTGATTGGTCTGAAAAACATTTCCCACATTCAGGACAAGAAAATGGTTTCTCCCCTGTGTGGGTTCTATAATGAATTTTCAGGTCTGATCGTCCTGAAAAACATTTCCCACACTCAGAACATGAAAATGGTTTCTCCCCTGTGTGGGTCCTTTGATGCCGATTAAGGTTAGATTGATAGGAAAAACATTTCCCACATACAGAACAAGAAAATGGTTTCTCCCCTGTGTGGGTCCTTAGATGATAATCAAGGTCAGAGTGCTTTACAAAACATTTCCCACATTCAATGCAAGAAAATGTTTTCTCCCCTGTGTGGATTCTATGATGAGTTTTAAGGAGTGATTGGTCTGAAAAACATTTTCCACATTCTGAACAAGAAAATGGTTTCTCCCCTGTGTGGGTCCTTTGATGCCGATCAAGTTGAGATTTGTTTGTAAAACATTTTCCACATTCTGAACAATTAAATGGTTTCTCCCCTGTGTGAGTCCTTTGATGCCGATCAAGATGAAATTTGTTTGAAAAACATTTCCCACATTCTGAACAAGAAAAACGTTTCTCTCCTTTGTGGGTTTTCCGATGTTTATTAAAGTCTAAGTGTTTATGACTCTCATGTGGAAATTGGTGGGAATTTTTATCATAATTATTTGCCTTCATTTCTAAGATATTCCGGCTGCACTCCATGATAGGAGTATTTGTTTCATGTATCTGTTCTGTAAGGGGATTAATGCTGCAATCTGATTGGATTTCCCCATCCCATGAAGGTTCTTCCTCTTTAATAATAACCGATATATAATCCTCTGCCGAGCTGTTATTCAGGCTGCACCCCATGATAGGAGTAGGCGTGTCTGTTCCCTGTATCTGTTCTGTAAGGGGATTAATGCTGCAATCTGATTGGTTTCTCCCTTCCCATGAAGCCGCCTCCTCTTTAATCCCATTGGCTGGTGGGGGCTGTTCCGCTGGAGAAACATCAGGGTTTGTGAGATTCCCATCATTATTACAACATAAAGTTGCTTCCGTATGTGCTGTAACATCGCTCCCATCTTTATACTCACAGGCTGCTAAAGGGAAGGATAGAGATCAGAGATATATCTGAGGGAAATAACTTGTATTTTGTCATTATATTTTTCAGGGAAATACATGATTTTAAGGAGTCGGATTGGGTTCGGCCAGGAGGTTGGATTCCTGCTGAAAAGCCCAATCCTGCCTGAATCCTGAACCAAATCCTGGATTCGGTGCCTCTCTAATTATTTCTGACAATAAGCAAATAGATATAGGGAGCCATAGGGTTAACACTCACTTATGGCGGGTAAGTTCTGTATAAAGGGCACATAAATCCCCCAGTGCCCCCTATAAAGACACCCCAAGGCAGGGGAGTTAGGAGATGAAAGTATACAAATATGCTGTATATGTGAAGTATAAAATATAAGCCTAATATGCCATCTTGTAACATCCCAAGGGCCTGACAGTGCTGATTGGCTAAGAACCTACATGCACTTTGCTATTTGCTCAGCTATAACCACAGAGTCACAGTTGTAAAAGGGGGAGTTATATACTGTTGGGATAAGGCAAACTGTCATCTATAAATGGCTCTGGAACACAGGGAGACTAATCTCCCCGGATTGCCATCCCACCGGTGAAAATGTAAGTCGCCGGTGGGATGGCGCACGCTGCACAGGCGATTTTGGCAAATTGACAAAAATGCCTTGCGAGGCAACTGGCGATTTGCCGAAATCGCCTGCGCAGCGTGCGCCATCCCACCGGCGACTTAGTCTCCCGCGAACCAGGAGATTTGTCGTGGGCGACTAATCTCCCTGTGTTCCAGAGCCCTAAATGGCTCTCTCTGCTCCTTGCAGTGACAGGCAGCCCCCACGGACCCTCTGGGAGTTCCTCACACAAACAGGCAGCCCCCCCCAGCCCCTCTGGGAGTTCCTCACACAAACAGGCAGCACCCTCGGCCCCTCTGGGAGTTCCTCACACAAACAGGCAGCCCCCCAGCCCCTCTGGGAGTTCCTCACACAGACAGGCAGCCCCCCCCCAGCCCCTCTGGGAGTTCCTCACACAAACAGGCAGCCCCCCCCCAGCCCCTCTGGGAGTTCCTCACACAGACAGGCAGCCCCCCCCAGCCCCTCTGGGAGTTCTTCACACAGACAGGCAGCCCCCCAGCCCCTCTGGGAGTTCTTCACACAGACAGGCAGGCCACCAGCCCTTCCGGGGGTTCCTCACACAGACAGGACCCAGCAGTTGCACCAAGTTTAACCCTTTGTGCTAAATAAATGTACCTCCCTGCTAGTTGTTTATTTAAGTCGGGCACAGAAGAGACATGACTAAATATATGTTACTACTGACTTTCCATGTGCCTCTTAAACGGCCTGATATCCTGCATTCTATGCTCTGTATATGATAGAAACCATTACTCACCCAGTGGGCGGAGCTGCTGGGGCTCCTCCTCCTCCTCCTTTATCCCTTCCCTGTAAAGGGCCTTGTTTCCTTTTATATACTCCCACTCCTCCAAGGAAAAATAGATGGAAACATCCTCACACCTTATGGCAACCTGGCACACACAATGTTACAGTCATCCCCCAGCCAGAGAAAGGGATTATCATACACTGTTACTAAACAATAAGGGGGGATTGGGGGGCCGCACCCACCTCTCCAGTCAGCAGCTGGATGATGTTGGAGATGAGTTCCAGGATCTTCTTGTCATTTTCCTTCTGTATGACGGAGCCAGGGGCATGCAGGGCCCCCAAACCCACAGTTGGGCTCTTCTTCTTAGGGATGACGTAGCCCTATGTATTGAGAGGGAGAGAGAATGATGAGTGTGTAACGCAGCAGAGAGACCCCCTTTGTACAGACAGACAGTCTCTTCTCACTGTGCCACTCACAGTGCCCCCCTCACCTCTCCAGTCAGCAGATAGATAATCTCCAGTGTGAGATTCAGGATTCTCTCCTTCCGCTCCTCATTTTTATCCTTCTTCCCCATCACTGGGTCACTCGCTTCCTCCCACATTCCCATTGGCTCCTTGTGGGAGGGAGGTGCCTGGAAGTGGAATTAAGCACTTACACATTTCTATAGGGGATTATTCCCAGCAATATCCCCCAAAACAATTCCAAGCAGGGAATAGAATAACTAGTCTAGCCATGGGCTGAACTACCAATCCCACAATCCCCTGTTAAACTTCCCTCTAATGATGCAATGTCTGCCAATCAACACTTTCCCTTTCCTGCCAAGAATGGGCCCCTCAGTGCTTCCCCTCAGGCTGCAGGGGGGCCTTGGTACCAAATGGGAGAGGAATTCACTTATGGTGGGTGGGTTGGGCTTGGAGCTGCCACAGAAACTGCACTGACTCAGTAGCAAAGTGTCCCTGGGAATCAGCTCATGTGTTGGGAACAACAAGGTAACACTGCTCCTTTAGTGCCACCATTAGTGCAGCCCCGCTCCCTTACTCACCTCTTTCCCACACTGCTCTGCTGCCTGTAGCTGTGAGGGAGGGAACTGAGGAGCTGGGACACTCACTCATTAGCTGGGAGGGGAATGTGGGCGGGACAGAGAGCGGCGGAGAAGAATGATTGGATCAGTGAGCACAAGGGCGGGAGAATGAGTTAGGGACCGAGGGAAAAGTCACAGACTGCATGGGACACTCACTCATTGGCTGGGAGGGGAATGTGGGCGGGACAGAGAGCAGCAGAGAAGAATGATTGGATCAGTGAGTAAAAGGGCGGGAGAACGAGTTAGGGACAGAGGGAAAACTCACAGATAGTTGTGTAAGTGTAGGAATAACTGAGCTTTTCATGATATTAACCCCTTCAGGGTTGCCAGGCTGATGGTGTTTCTGCCACACTGGGCTAACAGGCTACAGCTCAGGCAGGTTTTCAGTACAAATGCACCAAGGTATGGATTCAGGCTAGTTCTTGGAGCCATTAAAGAATATTTCCCAGTCTTGTGTGCTAATACTTTAAGTGGTGCAGTCTGTTAACTCTGTTGCCCTGGAGCCCGATGCTTAGCAACACATAAAAATCTGTAACAGACAGCCCCTCAATGGAACAATTGTGCCAATAACCTTCTTGTTTATTGGGATCTCTGCACATAACAGTTTTCCCACCTAGTGTACCTGGCCTGCCTCTCCCTATGCATGCTGGGTAATGTAGTTTAACAGTTTGCCTACTGCCAAGGTTACTGTAAAACTACAATACCCAGCATGCAATGGGACTGACTAGTGTAGAATGAAGCTCCCTATTTCCCCCTCTTTGCTGCTGTTCCAGCCTCTCCATCCCAAACTCCCTGCACTGCCCCCTTCTTCCTGCTGCACCTGCTGTGTGATTGTACTACTGTGTCATGTGATGTGGGGGCTGCCATTCGCTGCTGCACTTCCTCCCTAAACTAGAACTCTCAGGGTGCCTTGGGGCTGCTGGGAGTTGTAGTTCAAACAGCCCTTCCCTTTCCTTGAAATCCTTTCTTTTCTTTCGCAACGTTTTCAAAATATCACAGGAACAATTCGATAAAGTCAGGATTTTCGCAGGTTTGTGTGTTTCTGACTGGGCATTTGCCCCCTGAGCCACTGGAGGCACTTAGGGCCGGCCCTGACCGATTCCCCTGTCACTCTCTTCTTGTATTACACTGGCTCCTCCCCTTGCTCCGCCCTCCTCATTATCTGCCTGCTGGTTTCTACTAATTCTAACCTGTATATTCTGTTTATATTTGATTCTGCCCCTATTCCTGTTATTTGCCTTCATTAAACCCTCGCACAGTGATATCAGTGGTTCTGCCATTTATGGTTATCCAGTCTGTAGGCTCCCAACTTCCTGGTGCTCCATAGCGCCCCCTCAGGGAGACCGTGACAGTATGGGGCTGTGTGGGGGCTGAGTTTGCTTGGAAGGGTTTATCTTGATGGTCTTTGGTCTTTTTTCAGCCCAACGTAACTACATAAGTATAATATCTGTCTAAGTAATGCATAAACATATTATCTGGGATATTTTCATGAAATTGTTTTAAAGCTTTTGTAGGAAACTTGTAAATTGTGCCCTTTCTCACTGGCAGTCCCCTAGTTATTGGGACGGCTATAAAGGGTCCCTAATGTAATGGGAAGTAGGTCCCTTTTCCTGGGTCATAGCATACCCTGTTGCAGTTCCACAGTTTGGCCGGTAGGTGGCACTGTGGGGTAGTATAAAAGGCTGAGCAGCCATGAGGCTGGGAGCCATTTTGTTGAAAGCTTTCCCCCTGAACAAGCAGGTGGGGAGATATTGTGGAACCTGGGTGTAGGTAGGCCCAGACAGGTCAGGCAGCTCCTGTAATAGGTGTGATAGACAGGCAGGGCTAGCCAATGAGCAGCTTTTAAGGTTAAAAAGTCTCATTCAGGGTGAAATATGGTGTGATTTGTGGTAAAAAGTAGAAGCTCACTTACCATAAGCTTACAATTGGTGCGGCCAAAGTGGGGCCTGTACCAGATTTTGTGTTGTGAGAGAGACGCTGGCAGGAAACCTCTGTGGTTTCTGTGGATATATTTGGCATATCAGAAGCACTGAAGCAGAGAGAAAAAGTGCCAAAATGCATCACATAGACCCATATGAAGTGGCTGATAGGGCTATAGAGGTGGGTAGTAACCCCAAGCAGAGTTTTGCACTAGACTTTGTGCCCCTGGACAAGTACGCAAAGGCTAAGAAAACTTCCGCTACCCCATTTGCCTGGAGGAGAACTCACCAGGGGGAGCAGGGATAGAGGCTAAAGAGAAAAATAATATTGCTGCAGATTGAGCCAGTGAGTGCTCCAGAGGTGTCCGCAATGGATGACTCCCCAATAGTGCAACCCCCATGTTTCCCAAGTGATGGAGCGGGTAGTGATTTACAAGTGTCAGTGGACACCGCACTTACAGTTCAGCCTGACAAGTTGTGTGTAGAGAAACTGCAAGCTGAAACTGAGGTGAAAGTGTCTTTGTGGGCATAGAAGTCTCCGAGAGTGAGGGAGAAAGTGTTGCTGATACTATTGCAGTGTCCCCAGCTGAGGGGGAGAACGAGTTGTATAGAGTGTGGGAGGTGAAACTGTCCCCAATAATGAATGTACACCGGCATCTCTGCAATGTGGCAGCTGGGAAAGGCTTTTCATGGGGTTAAACACAGAAGGAAAATGGAACATCTTTAACATGTTGCTTTGCAGGTATACACAGAAGTATATTCCCCTTGTAAGCAAGGAGAGGCATCGCAAAGCAAAACCTTTATGGCTGAATAAAAGTGTTAGTGTCGGGGTTGGTAAGAAAAAACCTGCTGTTAAAGCATTCAAGTTAGCTGGGGCAGCTGGGACTTTCATCAGGTACAAGGGGGCAAATAAAGCAGCAAAATGCTATAATAGAGATGGAAAGGGATATTGCAGCTAGGGGTAAAAAGAATCCAAAATTATTTTTTAATTATGTGAGTAGTAAAAAAATGAAGCAAGAAGGGGTGGGAACTTTATTATCACGGGGGGGTAAGTTGGTTGATGAGAACGGGGAAAAAGCAGTTTGAACTCTTATTTTCCATCTGTCTATACATCTGAGGAGCCGCTAATGAAGGCTTCCCTTGTAATATACCCAGTTCTAGTAATTTAGCTACTGACGCATGGGTCACTCGGGGGGGAATTCAAAAGAGACTTGAACATGTAAAGGTCCAGGGCCGGATGGGATTCATCCCAGGGTATTAAATGAGCTGAGCGCTGTGATTGCCAAACCTCTTCACTTAATTTCTCAGGATTTGTTGAGGTTTGGCATGGTGCCGAGAGACTGGCGGATTGCTAATGTGGTGCCGTTATTTAAAAAGAGATCCCGTTCTCAGCCTGAAAACTATAGGCCTGTTAGTCTGACATCAGTAGTAGGAAAGCTTTTGGAAGGGGTAATAAGGGATAGGGTACTTGAATACATTGCAGTTACATAGTTACATAGTTACATAGGGTTGAAAAAAGACCTGTGTCCATCAAGTTCAACCCATCCAAGTAAACCCAGCACACCTAACCCACACCTACCAATCTATACACTCACATACATAAACTATAAATACAACCACTAGTACTAACTGTAGATATTAGTATCACAATAGCCTTGGATATTCTGCTTGTTCAAGAACTCATCCAGGCCCCTCTTAAAGGAACAGTAACAGTAAAAAATATTATTAAAAAAATAAAAACTACACCCTCTAACTAACACCCATGTCCAGCTGAATTGTAGTTATTTACCTTGTATTTAGCAAAACAATCCCTAGTAAAACTCCTCTCCATAATATTTGAAGAAAGGCGATATGGCGACTACCCCATAGTGTGTGCGCGTCCCCGACATATCTCCTCTTCACAAGACATCCGGCTGTAACCAGGAAGTGCAGGGATCGCTGTGCTGAAGACACGCTGGTGGGAGGAGAGGCACACCTGATAGAACGGCACGGCTTAGACGCTGAAAGGAGAGCTGGTGGGAGGAGAGGCACATTCATGGAACAGCACAGCTTGTAGGGGAGAGCGACACTGAAAGGAGAGCTGGTGGGAGGAGAGGCACATTCATGGAACAGCACAGCTTGTAGGGGAGAGCGACACTGAAAGGAGAGCTGGTGGGAGGAGAGGCACATTCATGGAACGGCTGCTGAAGGGAAACGCTGCAGAGTAGCTTCCCTGGTTGCTAAGCGACGTGACGTCACGGAGGCGGGATTTTTGAAACGAAAAGCAGGAAGAAGCTGTCGGCAGCGCGCACATAGGGGAGAAGAAGCTTTCAGGCCCTGCAAGATGGCGAACACCCTATTTACTCCACAGGAAAGCGTCGGTTTGGATTTTTTACTGATGTATTATAGCAAAGCAGCATGCAGCAGAGCATTTGAAGTAAAAACTGTAAGTTGATTGATTTGGGCTGGGAGGTCTAAATGGTGTTACTGGTCCTTTAAAGGCATTAACAGAATCTGCCATTACCACATCACTAGGAAGGGCATTCCATAACCTCACTGCCCTCACCGTGAAAAACCACCTACGCTGCTTCAAATGGAAGCTCCTTTCCTCTAATCTAAAGGGGTGACCTCTGGTGCGTTGATTGTTTTATGGGAAAAAAGAACATCCCCCAACTGCCTATAATCCCCTCTAATGTACTTGTACAGAGTAATCATGTCCCCTCGCAAGCGCCTCTTTTCCAGAGAAAACAACCCCAACCTCGACAGTCTCACCTCATAGCTTAAATCTTCCATCCCCTTAACCAGTTTAGTTGCAGTCTCTGCACTCTCTCCAGCTCAATAATATCCTTCTTAAGGACTGGAGCCCAAAACTGCCCCCCATACTCAAGGTGAGGCCTTACCAGGGACCTATAAAGGGGCAAAATTATGTTCTCACCCCTTGAGTCAATGCCCTTTTTATACAAGACAGCACTTTATTTGCTTTAGTAGCCACAGAATGACACTGCCTGGAATTAGACAACTTGTTATCAACAAAAACCCCTAGATCCTTCTCCATTAAGGATCCCCCCAACACACTACCATTCAGTAGATAGTTTGCGTTTATATTATTTCTACCAAAGTGCATAACTTTGCACTTATCAACACTGAACCTCATTTTCCAGTTTGCTGCCCAGTTATCTAATTTTGTCAAATCTCTCTGCAAAGCGGCACATCCTGCATGGAACTTATAGTTTTGCACAATTTAGTGTCATCAGCAAAAATAGAAACAGTACTGTCTATGCCCACCTCCAGGTCATTAATAAACAAGTTAAACAGCAAAGGCCCAAGGACTGACCCCTGCGGTACTCCACTAACCACACTGGCCCAATTAGAAAATGTTCCATTTACAACCACTCTTTGTAATCTATCCTTCAGCCAGTTCTCTATCCAATTACAAATATTATGTTCTAGGCCAATATTCCTTAATTTGATCATTAACCTTCTGTGAGTTCACAATACTATTAGTTTGTGCCAGCATGGTTTTATGGGTAACAGATCTTGCCAGACTAATTTAGTCGCCTTTTATGAGGAGGTGAGCAGGAACCTCGATGCTGGAATAATGATCAAATTGAGGAATATTGGCCTAGAACATAATATTTGTGATTGGATAGAGAACCGCAGGGGTCAGTCCTTGATCATTTGCTGTTTAACTTGTTTATTAATGCCCTGGAGGGGGGCATAGACAGTACTGTTTCTATTTTTGCTGATGACACAAAATTGTGCAAAACTATAAGTTCCATGCAGGATGTGCCGCTTTGCAGAGAGATTTGACTAAATTGGAAAACTGGGCAGCAAACTGGGAAATGAGGTTCAATGTGGACAAGTGCAAAGTTCTGCCCTTTGGTAGAAATAATATAAACGCAAACTATCTACTGAATGGTAGTGAGTTGGGGGGATCCTTAATGGGGAAGGATCTGGGGTTTTAAGTAGATAACAAGTTGTCTAATTCCAGGCAGTGTCAGTCTGTGGCAGTTTTGGGCTCCAGTCCTTAAGAAGGATATTAATGAGCTGGAGAGAGTGCAGAGACTGCAACTAAACTGGTAAAGGGGATGGAAGGGTTAAACTATGAGGTTAGACTGTCAGGGTTGGGGTTGTTTTCTCTGGGAAAGAGGCGCCTGCGAGGGGACATGATTACTCTGTACAAGTACATTAGAGGGGATTATAGGCAGATGGGGGGGTTCTTTTTCCCACAAAAACAATCAACGCACCAGAGGCCCCCCCTTTAGATTAGAGGAACGGAGCTTCCATTTGAAGCAGCGTAGGGGGTTCCTCACGGTGAGGGCAGTGAGGGGGTTGGGGAATGCCCTGCCGGGGGATGTTGGGTAGGGGGTTCCTCACGGTGAGGGCAGTGAGGGGGTTGGGGAATGCCCTGCCGGGGGATGTTGGGTAGGGGGTTCCTCACGGTGAGGGCAGTGAGGGGGTTGGGGAATGCCCTGCCGGGGGATGTTGGGTAGGGGGTTCCTCACGGTGAGGGCAGTGAGGGGGTTGGGGAATGCCCTGCCGGGGGATGTTGGGTAGGGGGTTCCTCACGGTGAGGGCAGTGAGGGGGTTGGGGAATGCCCTGCCGGGGGATGTTGGGTAGGGGGTTCCTCACGGTGAGGGCAGTGAGGGGGTTGGGGAATGCCCTGCCGGGGGATGTTGGGTAGGGGGTTCCTCACGGTGAGGGCAGTGAGGGGGTTGGGGAATGCCCTGCCGGGGGATATTGGGTAGGGGGTTCTTCACGGTGAGGGCAGTGAGGGGGTTGGGGAATGCCCTGCCGGGGGATGTTGGGTAGGGGGTTCTTCACGGTGAGGGCAGTGAGGGGGTTGGGGAATGCCCTGCCGGGGGATGTTGGGTAGGGGGTTCTTCACGGTGAGGGCAGTGAGGGGGTTGGGGAATGCCCTGCCGGGGGATGTTGGGTAGGGGGTTCCTCACGGTGAGGGCAGTGAGGGGGTTGGGGAATGCCCTGCCGGGGGATGTTGGGTAGGGGGTTCCTCACAGTGAGGGCAGTGAGGGGGTTGGGGAATGCCCTGCCGGGGGATGTTGGGTAGGGGGTTCTTCACGGTGAGGGCAGTGAGGGGGTTGGGGAATGCCCTGCCGGGGGATGTTGGGTAGGGGGTTCTTCACGGTGAGGGCAGTGAGGGGGTTGGGGAATGTCCTGCCGGGGGATGTTGGGTAGGGGGTTCTTCATGGTGAGGGCAGTGAGGGGGTTGGGGAATGCCCTGCCGGGGGATGTTGGGTAGGGGGTTCCTCACGGTGAGGGCAGTGAGGGGGTTGGGGAATGCCCTGCCGGGGGATGTTGGGTAGGGGGTTCCTCACAGTGAGGGCAGTGAGGGGGTTGGGGAATGCCCTGCCGGGGGATGTTGGGTAGGGGGTTCCTCACGGTGAGGGCAGTGAGGGGGTTGGGGAATGCCCTGCCGGGGGATGTTGGGTAGGGGGTTCCTCACGGTGAGGGCAGTGAGGGGGTTGGGGAATGCCCTGCCGGGGGATGTTGGGTAGGGGGTTCCTCACGGTGAGGGCAGTGAGGGGGTTGGGGAATGCCCTGCCGGGGGATGTTGGGTAGGGGGTTCCTGAGGGACCCCACTGAGAACCTTACTCCAAGTAGAGAATGTGCCATTAACAACCACCCTCTGTACCCGATCCTGTAGCCAGTTTTCTATCCATGTGCAAACGGCTTCACTAAGACCAATAGACCTTAGCTTAGAAAGCAGTCGTTTGTGGGGAACGGTATCAAATGCTTTGGCAAAATCCAAATAGATGATATCTACTGAATCCCCACTGTCCAGCTTCTTACTTACCTCATCATAAAAAGCAATTAAATTGGTCTGACATGACCTGTCCTTCATAAAGCCATGCTGATTACTGCTCATAATGCCATTCTCCACTACATAATTTTGAATGTGATCCCTTAACAAGCCTTCAAATAACTTGCCCACCACGGATGTCAGACTTACAGGCCTATAATTGCCAGGCTGAGATCTTACTCCCTGTATAAATATAGGAATGACATTCGCCTTCTTCCAATCCCTAGGTACCATACCTGATGAAAGCGAGTCTGAGAATATCAGAAACAAGGGCCACTGCAATTCTGCCCCTAGCTCTCTCAGTACCCGAGGGTGTATTCCATCTGGCCCAGGTGCCTTGTTTACATTTATCGTGTGTAACCCTTTAAGCACCATATCCTGTGCCAACCACTGTGTAGTTGGAGCTGAGGTAACAGTGAAGCTATTGGGTGGGACTTGGCCCACTGGCTCCCCCTACTGTATACACAGAAGAAAAGAACTGGTTAAGCACATCTGCCTTTTCTGTACCCGCTGTAACCATATTGTTATTATAACTCAATGGGGCCACACCCTCAACCTGCATCTTTTTACTATTAATATACTTAAAAAACTTTTTGGGGTTAGTCTTGGCCTCGGCCGCGATGCGCTCCTCATTTTCTATCTTTGCCTTCCGGATTGCTGTTTTACACACTTGTTATAGTGTTTATATTCATTAAACGCAGCTACTGTCCCCTCTGACTTATATTTCTTAAAAGCTTTCCTTTTTCTCCCTATTAACTTCTTTACCTCAGAGTTAAGCCACATAGGGTGATTCTTACACTTCTACTTTTTCTTATTAATGGAATGAATTGAGAACAGTAATGATTTAATATCAGTTTAAATGACAACCATTTCTGCTCTGTGTTTTTATCAGAAAACATAATGCCCCAATCTATGCCCTGAAGCGCTGCCCTTAAGGAGCTAAAATTTGCCTTCCTAAAATTCATTGTCTTTGTTGCCCCCGTGTAAATTTGTTTCCTGCACCAAACATCAAATGAAATAACATTATGGTCACTATTACCCAGGGGTTCAACCACTTGCACATTTGCTATACGTTCTGGGTCATTAGAGATCACTAGATCCAGTATAGCAGGTTCCTGGTTGGCTCCTCAACAACCTGTGACATAAAGTTGTCATGCAGCAAGTTTATAAACTTGTTCCCAGTTACTGCCCTGGCAGTACTATTGCCCCAGTCAATATCAGGGTAATTAAAATCCCCCATTATTATCACTTGCCCCAAACTAGCAGCCTTTTCTATTTGCAACAGGAGCTGGGCCTCCTCCTCTTCGCTTACATTAGGGGGGCTATAGCATACCCCTACAATTAGCTTGGTAGATTCTTTACTATCTGTGAGAAGCTCAACCCATAAGGATTCAGCTCCCTCTGTTCCCCCATCACTTCCTCCTTAATATTTGCTTTTAATTCCTGTTTAATGAACAGACACCCCTCCTCCTCCTTTTCTATTGCCCCTGTCCCTCCGAAACAATGTATACCCCCCAATATTAACTGCCCAGTCATGAGACTCATTCAACCAAGTTTCAGCAACTCCAATCCCATCATATTTCCGCTCCAACGCCAGTACCTCCAGCTCTCCCATTTTACCAGTCAGACTCCTTGCATTGGTAAACATACATTTAATACTGGTTCCGGCGTGAGAATGACGTGTAAACAACTTATGGGCCTCCCTGCCATTATCAGTATCCCAAAGCAAGTCTCCTCCCCCAATTTCCCTTACTATGCCCACTACCTCATCTATCCTGTCTCCCACAGAATTTCCCGCTGCACCCTCCCCCCCACTCCTAGTTTAAAATCTCCTCCAACCCTCTAGCCATCTTTTCCCCCAAAGCAGCTGCCCCATCATTGAGGTGCCCCCCATCCCTGGCAAAGAGCCTGTAGCCGATTGAGAAATCAGCCCAGTTCTGGAGAAACCCAAAGCCCTCCTCCCTGCACCAATCTCTCAGCCACGCATTAATCTCCCTGAGCTCCCGCTGCCTTCTTAATGTTGCTCGTGGCACAGGGAATATCTCTGAGAAAATTACCTTGGAAGTCCTCGCCCTCAACTTTGCACCTAGCTTTTTAAAATCGTTCTTGAGGACTTCCCCCCCTCCTCTAACTTTGTCATTGGTACCTATGTGTACCAAGACCGCCGGGTCTTCCCCAGCCCCTCCCAACAATCTGTCCACTCGTTCCACCACATGCCGAACCCTAGCACCAGGCAAGCAACACACAGTTCGGCATGTAGGGTCTTTGCGACAAATTCCCCTATCCACCTTTCTAATAATTGAATCCCCTACAACTATAACCTGCCTTCCCTTCCTAGCACTATTCCCCCCACCTGTATTAGAGGTGCCGGCTCCCAGGGGGCTCTGAGAGTCAGCCCGCCCCATACATGCCAGCTCAGAGCTGCCTTCCCTCCCTAGCACTACTCCCCCCACCTGTATTAGAGGTGCCGGCTCCCAGGGGGCTCTGAGAGTCAGCCCGCCCCATACATGCCAGCTCAGAGCTGCCTTCCCTTCCTAGCACTATTCCCCCCACCTGTATTAGAGGTGCCGGCTCCCAGGGGGCTCTGAGAGTCAGCCCGCCCCATACATGCCAGCTCAGAGCTGCCTTCCCTCCCTAGCACTACTCCCCCACCTGTATTAGAGGTGCCGGCTCCCAGGGGGCTCTGAGAGTCAGCCTGCCCCATACATGCCAGCTCAGAGCTGCCTTCCCTCCCTAGCACTACTCCCCCCACCTGTATTAGAGGTGCCGGCTCCCAGGGGGCTCTGAGAGTCAGCCCGCCCCATACATGCCAGCTCAGAGCTGCCTTCCCTCCCTAGCACTACTCCCCCCACCTGTATTAGAGGTGCCGGCTCCCAGGGGGCTCTGAGAGTCAGCCCGCCCCATACATGCCAGCTCAGAGCTGCCTTCCCTCCCTAGCACTACTCCCCCACCTGTATTAGAGGTGCCGGCTCCCAGGGGGCTCTGAGAGTCAGCCCGCCCCATACATGCCAGCTCAGAGCTGCCTTCCCTCCCTAGCACTATTCCCCCCACCTGTATTAGAGGTGCCGGCTCCCAGGGTGCTCTGAGAGTCAGCCTGCTCCATACATGCCAGCTCAGAGCTGCCTTCCCCAGCATCTTCACCTAACGCGGCAAATCTGTTGGTTTGTACAAGCTTTAAATACTGAAACATATATTAAGATGTAATGAAAGGTACTGGGAACTGGGATTTAGCGCAGAGCCGCCAGGGGATTCCCACTAGGGAAATAATCACACACAGTTTGTAGCAAATATCAACTTTATATAACTGGGTGTAAAGGTAAAATAATTATAACAGGCAAACAGTAATAACCCTGCTTTGGGAAACCGGGATGGGTTTAGCCACTACTGGCTCAGTCTCTCTGGGGGCTCAGTCCCACACTCCCCTCCTGGAGGAAATACCCTTTCCCAGTTCAGTCCCTTCCCCAGAGTTCCCCCAGGTAGCGCTACCTGCCCCAAAGTACCTCTCCCTTTGGAATAGGCAGTTGCTCCCATGTAGCCCCGAGAAACACCTGCCCTCACCCAGGGGCCACACACGGAGACTCTATACCTTTATCCTCATATGGGTCACTCACGGGGGATCCGCAGGGAGTAAAGGCATCTAACAGCAGTGTAGCGGATCTCTCTTTACAGGCTGGCACTCAGCAGAGTTCCCTTCAGCCTCCACACACTCACTGCTTACCGTATATACTCGAGTATAAGCCGATCCGAATATAAGCCGAGGTACCTAAGTTTACCTAAGAAAACTGGAAAAACTTATTGACTCGAGTATAAGCCGAGGGAAATGCAGCCGCTACTGCAAGTTGAAGTGATATCACCCCCCTCCCAGCAGCCAATTAGCAGAACAATGTGAAAGCATCAAGATAGCAGCTCCCAGTATATATCAGAATAGCACTCAATAGTAAGAAATCCAAGTCCGGCTTGGGACTCCTCCAGTTACATGGGAGTAGGAGAAACAATAGGTTAGCTGAAAGCAGTTCTAATGTGTAGCGCTGGCTGAAAGCTCAGACTCAGGCACAATGCACTGAGATGGTGCCTACACACCAATATTACAACCAAAAAATACATTTGTTGGTTCAAGAACACAATTTTATTTGCTATTTAACAGTGTAATTTAGAACTAAAAGTATACCATAAAAATCATGACAGTATTCTTTTCAAATTTACTTTGGGTTGTGTGAGAATGTGTACTAGATGCTGCCAAGCACGATCTCCAGCCTGGGTCTCCCACTTCAAAGGCTGCCGTGCCACACACCTACTGCTTTCTGTGCCACTCCAACCTGTTCATTAGATATATGCCTCATCCATTATTAGCACTGCTCACTGTGACACAGGGACAATTCCTGTTTTGAACTATTGAAGGCATTTCCAGGCTCATGCTGTTTTTTTAATCATATATTAATTGGCCTATAAACTCTATTGGGTCAATAGATCAGTTTGACAGATTTAAACTAAATGGCTAGGAATCCTTCAGAAAAATGTATCCCAACCTATCTGTCTGTGTATGAGAAGGGGGGGACGGGACACTGAGCCCCCCCATCCTCTCTGTGCAGCCTTTCACATTCCACACATAGCGTTACACAGCTCATGGCCGCAATATGCATTTATCCCCTACCCCATGAAGCGCCACATAAGATGCCGCCACCGATGCGTTTCGCATCGGTGCCCTGGCGATGTGCATACCTGTGAGGAGAAGCCCATTGTGAACAATGCCGCACGTACATGCCATGTAAAATGCCGCGCCGATACAGCCGCTGCTTGTCAACAATGCCGCACGTAAGAAGCCGCGCGCACGTTAGGCTCGCATTTCACAACAAATACATCTACCATATATATGCGAGTATAAGCGCGAGTATAAGCCGAGGTTCACTTTTTAAGCACATTTTTAGTGCTGAAAAACTCTGCTTATACTCGAGTATATACGGTACTGGTTGGTCTCTCTCTGGCCCCTTTATAAGCTTCTGGGCCCGCCCCTGACTCCAAACCTAGGCACCTCCTCTCTCCCAACAGTGCACTGGGGCATCCAGCCAATCGGGTTCCTCCCCAGTCTGTAGCTGGATGAGGATGGATGGTGTCACAGAGAGAGAACCAGGGGAAAGAGTTCTCTGATCCCCTACACAAGTTTATTGTTTTCATCATTGTGAAAGTATTTTTAGGCTACAGTTCATTACAAATCATGTTCCTCATTTAAAACAAGAAAATGGCTTCTCCCTTGTGTGAGTCCTTTGATGATGACCTAGATGAGTTTGGTTTGAAAAACATTTCCCACATTCAGTACAAGAAAATAGTTTCTCTCCTATGTGGGTTCTATGGTGAGTTTTTAGGAGTGATTTCTCTGAAAAACATTTCCCACATTCAGAACAAGAAAATGGTTTCTCCCCTGTGTGGGTCCTTTGATGACGATCAAGGTGATATTTGTATGAAAAACATTTCCCACATTGAGAACAAGAAAAAGGTTTCTCCCCTGTGTGGGTTCCATAATGAATTTTCAGGTCGGATTGGTCTAAAAAACATTTCCCACACTCAGAACATGAAAATGGTTTCTTCCTTGTGTGAGTCCTTTGATGCCGTTTAAGGTTCGATTGATTGGAAAAACATTTCCCACATACAGAACAAGAAAAAGGTTTCTCCCCTGTGTGAGTCCTCTTATGACAATCAAGATGATAATTGTTTGAAAAACATTTCCCACATTCAATACAAGAAAATGGTGTCTCTCCTGTGTGGGTTCTATGATGAATTTTAAGGAGTGATTGGTCTGAAAAACATTTCCCACATTCAGAACAAGAAAATGGTTTCTCCCCTGTGTGGGTTCTATGATGAATTTTCAGGTGGGATTGTTCTGAAAAACATTTCCCACACTCAGAACATGAAAATGGTTTCTCCCCTGTGTGAGTACTTTGATGACGATGAAGTTGAGATTTTTTTAAAAAACATTTCCCACATTCTGAACAAGAAAATGGTTTCTCCCCTGTGTGAGTCCTTTGATGCTCATTACGGTTAGATCGATAGGAAAAAAATTTCCCGCATACAGAACAAGGAAATGGTTTCTCCCCCGTGTGAGTCCTTAGGTGACAATCAAGGTCAGATTGCTTTAAAAAACATTTCCCACATTCAGAACAAGAAAATGGTTTCTCCCCCGTGTGGGTTCTATGATGAGTTTTAAGGAGTGATTGGTCTGAATAACATTTTCCACATTCAGAACAAGAAAATGGTTTCTCCCCTGTGTGAATCCTTTGATGACGATCAAGTTTAGATTTCGTTGAAAAACATTTCCCACATTCTGAACAAGAAAAAGGTTTCTCGCCTGTGTGAGTCCTTTGATGACGATGAAGTTTAGATTTGGTTGAAAAACATTTCCCACATTCTGAACAAGAAAAAGGTTTCTCCCCTGTGTGAGTCCTTTGATGTTTATTTAAGTCTCCATTATAACTAAAATGTTCATGACTCTCATTGCAGCTGTATTCCCCACATAATGTATTTTTTGTTATTTCAGATTTATGTGGAGATTGGTGGGAATTTTCATTATAATTATTATCCTTCATTTCTAAGATATTCAGGCTGCACCCCATGATAGGAGTAGGTGTGTCTGTTCCCTGTATCTGTTCTGTAAGGGAATTAATGCTGCAATCTGATTGGTTTCTCCCTTCACATGAAGCCTCTTCCTCTTTAATCCCATTGGCCGGCGGGGGCTGTTCCGCTGGAGAAACATCAGGGTTTGTGAGATTCCCATCATTATTACAACATAAAGTTGCTTCCGTATGTGCTGTAACATCGCTCCCATCTTTATACTCACAGGCTGCTAAAGGGAAGGATAGAGATCAGAGATATATCTGAGGGAAATAACTTGTATTTTGTCATTATATTTTTTAGGGCAATTATTTCAGAAGGGGGTGTTCATTGAGCCTGAGACCCAACTAGGCCCAGAAGCCTGTGCCCTAGAGGAAGCCAATCCATCTAGCGTTTCTAAGTCGGGGATCAGGGACCCCAAGTGCAGTCATTTGCAGGTTAGACCTCTGTAATATCATCCAAATATATATTATAATAACTATACCTCACTGCTGTCAGTATTAACCCTGCATATGCTGTGCATTCCATCAATAAACAAAGTTATAGTTCAATGCTAAAGAACCTCTGGCATCCATAATTCCATTATATACACCTTTGGCAGCGGAGAGTTGCCATTCAGCAACATCTCATAAGCACATTTCTTCCCATTTGCAAAGGCCTATCCTGTGTGTATCCTGCATTCTATGCTCTGTATATGATAGAAACCATTACTCACCCAGTGGGTGGAGCTGCCGGGGCTCCTCCTCCTCCTCCTTTATCCCTTCCCTGTAAAGGGCCTTGTTTCCTTTTATATACTCCCACTCCTCCAAGGAAAAATAGATGGAAACATCCTCACACCTTATGGCAACCTGGCACACACAATGTTACAGTCATCCCCCAGCCAGAGAAAGGGATTATCATACACTGTTACTAAACAATAAGGGGGGATTGGGGGGCCGCACCCACCTCTCCAGTCAGCAGCTGGATGATGTTGGAGATGAGTTCCAGGATCTTCTTGTCATTTTCCTTCTGTATGACGGAGCCAGGGGCATGCAGGGCCCCCAAACCCACAGTTGGGCTCTTCTTCTTAGGGATGACGTAGCCCTATGTATTGAGAGGGAGAGAGAATGATGAGTGTGTAACGCAGCAGAGAGACCCCCTTTGTACAGACAGACAGTCTCTTCTCACTGTGCCACTCACAGTGCCCCCCTCACCTCTCCAGTCAGCAGATAGATAATCTCCAGTGTGAGATTCAGGATTCTCTCCTTCCGCTCCTCATTTTTATCCTTCTTCCCCATCACTGGGTCACTCGCTTCCTCCCACATTCCCATTGGCTCCTTGTGGGAGGGAGGGGCCTGGAAGTGGAATTAAGCACTTACACATTGAGGTTATGTACAATATTCGGTGCGTGTAGGTGAGTTAATGAGGAGACTGATATCGGCAAAAGCCTTGGATGTTGATCATCTTGTCAATCACTCAAGGTGCCAAACACTGGCAGTAGGTTGATGCTGAATCAGACGGGGGCAGAATCCTATTGTTTGTACCTACAGGTCTGATGATTCAGCTCGTAACATAAGTGGATGATCGTTCCTGTAACCAATGGTCGCACATATACGGCGCCTTAAGGCAAAGTCCCTTCTATACAGGTAACAGGGGCGGAGTCTCCTTTAACCCCAGTGCAGCCCCCACTTCCCAGCCCAACAGCCCTTTGGTTTTGCACAGGGGGGGCATTTGACAGACCCCTCTGCTCGTCATGTAAAGAACAAACCCTTCACTCTGGCAGGTTGTGGCACCAAGGCAGGGAATAGAATAACTAGTCTAGCCATGGGCTGAACTACCAATCCCACAATCCCCTGTTAAACTTCCCTCTAATGATGCAATGTCTGCCAATCAACACTTTCCCTTTCCTGCCAAGAATGGGCCCCTCAGTGCTTCCCCTCAGGCTGCAGGGGGGCCTTGGTACCAAATGGGAGAGGAATTCACTTATGGTGGGTGGGTTGGGCTTGGAGCTGCCACAGAAACTGCACTGACTCAGTAGCAAAGTGTCCCTGGGAATCAGCTCATGTGTTGGGAACAACAAGGTAACACTGCTCCTTTAGTGCCACCATTAGTGCAGCCCCGCTCCCTTACTCACCTCTTTCCCACACTGCTCTGCTGCCTGTAGCTGTGAGGGAGGGAACTGAGGAGCTGGGACACTCACTCATTGGCTGGGAGGGGAATGTGGGCGGGACAGAGAGCGGCAGAGAAGAATGATTGGATCAGTGAGCACAAGGGCGGGAGAATGAGTTAGGGACAGAGGGAAAACTCACAGACTGCAGAGTTAGGGACAGAGGGAAAACTCACAGACTGCAGAGTTAGGGACAGAGGGAAAACTCACAGACTGCAGAGTTAGGGACAGAGAGAAAACTCACAGACTGCAGAGTTAGGGACAGAGGGAAAACTCACAGACTGCAGAGTTAGGGACAGAGGGAAAACTCACAGACTGCAGAGTTAGGGACAGAGAGAAAACTCACAGACTGCAGAGTTAGGGACAGAGGGAAAACTCACAGACTGCAGAGTTAGGGACAGAGGGAAAACTCACAGATAGTTGTGTAAGTGTAGGAATAACTGAGCTTTTCATGATATTAACCCCTTCAGGGTTGCCAGGCTGATGGTGTTTCTGCCACACTGGGCTAACAGGCTACAGCTCAGGCAGGTTTTCAGTACAAATGCACCAAGGTATGGATTCAGGCTAGTTCTTGGAGCCCTTAAACAATATTTCACAATCTTATTTGCTAATACTTCAAGTGGTGCAGTCTGTTAAATCCGTTGCCCTGGAGCCCGATGCTTAGCAACACATGGAAAACTGTACCAACACTCCAATCCAGCAATTGAGCCAATAACCTTCTTGTTTATTGGGATCTCTGCACATAACAGTTTGGGGGGGGGGGGGCTCTGCAGGTTTGTAGTTTGGAAACTCACCAATGTTCCCTTTTCCCACCTAGTGTACCTGGCCTGCCTCTCCCTATGCATGCTGGGTAATGTAGTTTAACAGTTTGCCTACTGCCAAGGTTACTGTAAAACTACAATACCCAGCATGCAATGGGACTGACTAGTGTAGAATGAAGCTCCCTATTTCCCCCTCTTTGCTGCTGTTCCAGCCTCTCCATCCCAAACTCCCTGCACTGCCCCCTTCTTCCTGCTGCACCTGCTGTGTGATTGTACTACTGTGTCATGTGATGTGGGGGCTGCCATTCGCTGCTGCACTTCCCTAAACCACTGGTCTTTTTTCAACCCTATGTAACTATGTAACTAACTATGTAACCATACCCCCTAACTGTCCCACTTTTTACGGGACTGTCCCGGTTTTTATAGCGCATCTCGCTGTCCGGGA